>NC_092721.1:203293649-203391149 GCF_047496885.1 Scyliorhinus torazame | reverse complement strand
GTCGAATCGGCAAGCCAGGCCGCCCACGACGTTGAACGCATCCAGGCCGTCGATTTCTTCCCGCCCCACGGCCCGGACGACAGCGGCCGCTTCCCGCGCTTTTCGCGGTCTCCCGCGCAGGTGCGCGCCAAGAATAACGGCCACAACGAGGGACGCACTGCGCAGGCGCGCCCACCGCAAGATCGCACTGCGCATGCGCAGTGGCGCAACGAACGCCGTGACGTCATGACGTGCAGCAAGTGTGGAGGTCTACACTTAAAAGGGCAATGTCCTGCAAAATACCAACAGTGCAACAGATGTGCCATGATAGGCCACTACGCAGCCCGCTGTCGTGCGGCTCAACCCATGGATCCGGCGCATCCTCGACAACCTCGCACACGAGTCAGGACCGTCCAGCCCACGCATCAAGACTTCCAGTTAAGTGATGCAGATGACCAGGATGACTTCAGAGTTGCCGTCATTGATGTCAATAAGGTCAATGCCATCAATCCAGACGATGAGTGGTGTGCCACCCTGACGGTCAACCGATCGCGCGTCGCCTTCCGTCTGGACACCGGCGCATCCGCCAACCTGATTGCTTACTCTGCAGTCCAGGCCATGAAGGTCAAACCACTCATCACACCATCCCGGCTTAAGATGGTTGACTATAACGGGAACGTTATCCCGTCCGTAGGATCTTGCCAGCTACAGGTGACTCACAAGAGGTACACGGCCACACTCCCCTTCGAAGTTGTGGGCTCATCAAAGGACTCGTTACTGGGCGCACAAGCGTGTAAGGTCCTTCACCTGGTACAGCGCATCATGTCTCTCTCTCCAGATGAGATATCCGACTTCCCGGATGCTGAGTTCCACGCGAATCTCCATTCCCTCCTCGCTCACAACCAGGAGGTTTTTGAAGGCATGGGGACATTGCCACACACGTACAAGATTCGACTCAGACCGGACGCCATCCCTGTCGTTCACGCACCTCGCAGGGTTCCTGCGCCTCTCAAAGACCGCCTCAAGGCACAACTGCAGATTCTTCAGGACCAAGGGGTCCTATCCAAGGTCACGGAGCCCACGCCATGGGTCAGCTCCATGGTCTGTGTAAAGAAGCCCTCTGGCGAGCTCCGTATATGTATAGATCCAAAAGATCTGAACAACAACATCATGCGGGAACACTATCCCATCCCAAAACGAGAAGACCTCACCAGCGAGATGGCGCGAGCCAACATATTCACTAAATTGGATGCGTCCAAAGGATTCTGGCAGATCCAACTGGACCCGGCCAGCCGAAGACTATGCACATTCAACACCCCTTTTGGCAGATTCTGCTACAACCGGATGCCATTCGGCATCATTTCGGCATCTGAAGTATTCCACCGCATTATGGAGCAGATGATGGAAGGCATCGAAGGGGTACGTGTATATGTGGACGATATCATCATTTGGTCCACCACTCCGCAGGAACACATGCATCGTCTTCGACGTGTCTTCACCCGCATACGGCAAAATGGCCTGCGTCTCAACCGTGCGAAGTGTGCTTTCGGCCAGACGGAGCTGAAATTCCTCGGGGACCACATCTCAAGGTCCGGGGTCCGTCCCGATGCAGACAAGGTTAGCGCCATCACAGCCATGCCACGACCGGCTGACAAGAAGGCTGTCTTAAGATTCCTGGGCATGGTCAACTTCCTTGGGAAGTTCATTCCCAACCTGGCTTCTCATACAACAAACATGCGCCATCTCGTAAAAAAATCGACGGAATTCAACTGGCACCAGTCGCACCAGCAGGAATGGGAGGAGCTCAAGCACAAACTGGTCACGGCACCAGTGCTGGCCTTCTTTGACGCGACTCGCCCTACAAAGATCTCAACAGACGCCAGCCAATCTGGTATTGGAGCGGTACTCCTGCAAAAAGACAGCACGTCATCATGGGCCCCGGTTGCGTATGCCTCACGAGCCATGACCCCTACCGAACAGCGCTACGCGCAAATCGAAAAAGAATGCCTGGGCTTGTTAACTGGACTGGACAAGTTCCACGACTATGTGTATGGCCTGCCACGATTCACGGTCGAAACTGACCACCGCCCCCTGGTCAACATCATTAACAAAGACCTGAACGACATGACTCCTCGCCTCCAGCGCATCTTACTCAAACTCAGGAGGTACGATTTTGAACTGATCTACACTCCGGGGAAGGAACTCATAGTGGCGGACACTCTTTCCCGAGCAGTGAGCACACCACCAGATGCGGAGGGGTTCGTGCGTCAAATTGAGGCACACGTGACTCTGACAGCAGCAAATATGCCAGCTGATGATCCTTGTCTGGCCCACATACGCGCAGAGACGGCGACTGACCCTCTGCTGCAGCGAGTGATGCGCCACATGACGGAAGGGTGGCTAAAAGGGCAGTGCCCCCAGTTTTACAATGTGCGAGATGATCTCACCAATATAGACGGGGTCCTTATGAAATCGCATAGGATCGTCATTCCACACAGTGTGCGCCAGATGATTCTTCGTCAACTACACGAAGGCCACTTGGGTGTCGAAAAATGCAGACGAAGGGCCCGGGCGGCGGTATATTGGCCGGGTATTAATGAAGACATAGCCAACATGGTGCTCAACTGCACAACCTGTCAGAGGTTTCAGCCGGCGCAACCTCCGGAAACACTTCTACCACACGAGATGGTGACGTCCCCCTGGGCGAAGGTGGGTGTTGACCTATTTCACGCGCTCGGCAGAGATTACATTGTTATTATAGACTACTTCTCAAACTACCCGGAAGTCATGCCTCTCCATGATCTGACGTCGTCCGCAGTCATTGGGGCCTGCAAGGAAACGTTTGCTCGCCATGGCATTCCAAGGACTGTCATGTCAGACAATGGACCTTGTTTTGCCAGCCGTGAATGGTCGTCCTTTGCCGCAGCATATGGTTTCACTCATGTGACATCCAGCCCTCTGCATCCACAATCGAACGGGAAGGCTGAAAAGGGTGTCCACATCGCAAAGCGGCTCCTGTGCAAGGCGGCTGATGCCGGATCGGACTTTAACCTTGCCTTGCTGGCCTATCGATCGGCCCCGTTATCCACGGGCCTCTCGCCAGCGCAGCTACTAATGGGTCGCTCCCTCAGGACGACGGTACCTTCCGTCCTGGCACCGACAACAGACCATGAGGCGGTTCTTCGGGACATGCAACTGCAGCGTGATCGCCAGAAAGGTCGGTACGACACACGAGCGACGGACCTGCCCCCCCTGTCCTCCGGAGACAAAGTACGCGTCCATCAACCGTATGGTGGCTGGTCAGCACCGGCCGAAGTCCTCCGACAAGTGGCTCCCCGCTCGTTCCTGGTTCGCATGCCGGATGGTTCCGTGCGTCGCCGCAATCGGCGCGCCCTTCGCCGACTTCCACGTTCACAGCCACACAACACGCCAGATCCTCAACAGGCTTCCGAGGATGACTTTGTGGAGCTGCCGCACATCACGCCCTTTCCATCGCCACCCATGGCCATGCCTGCACAGCAGCCGGTGGTTCTTGATCCACCCTTAAGGCGGTCAACCCGAATTCGTCGCAAACCCATTAGAATGGACTTATAATACAGTTCATATGTTTAATAAGTTGGACAATTTTACATGATAACCTGTTGTTGTTTATCGTTCCAGATGTCGTCTGACTGGACAACTGTTCAAAATTTTTTTTCTTCTTCTCTCGTTCGCATTTCTGTTATGTTATGGTACAACTGGATTCATGTGACGCACTCGACATCGCCCCATGTACATAGTTCCGTCATAGACACATGCTGCACACGGCACGCACACACTCTTAGATGCACTCACGTCACGATCATATTTATTACCACGTAGGCACATATCTTTGTAAAAAGGGGGGATGTCATGATATTCAAACACACACATCATGATGGACACACTAACAGGCAAATCAGAGTACACAACACCACAACCAATCACAGACAAGAACACCAACCACATAAAAAGCACGGGCACGACACCTGGAGGTCAGTAGGTCTGGGGAGAAGGAAGCATGAAAGAGCTGTTGAAACACCACAAGCAGGGAGCCCCCCACGTGCAGAGTGCAAAGACCAAGTTGTAAATAGCAAGTTTAAATAAACAAGTGTTGTACCATATGCAACTGTGTTGGCTCTTCTGTGTGTTAGAACACCCAACACCACAGATATCATGACAAGAGAGAGAGAGTGAGAGTGTGAGGGAGAGAGACAGAGAGAGTGAGAGAGTCAGAGAGAGAGTCAGAGAGAGAGAGTGAGAGTGTGAGGGAGAGAGACAGAGAGAGTGAGAGAGAGAGAGTGAGGGAGAGAGGGATAGAGAGAGAGTGAGAGAGAGTCAGAGAGAGAGTGAGAGAGAGAGTGAGAGAGACTTGAAGAGTGAGAGAGAGAGAGTGAGGGTGAGAGAGTGTCAGAGAGAGAGTGAGGGAGAGAGAGTGAGGGAGAGAGAGAGAGAGAGTGAGAGAGCGAGTGAGGGAGAGTCAGAGAGAGAGAGAGAGAGTGAGAGAGACTGAGAGAGTGAGAGAGAGAGTGAGGGTGAGAGAGTGAGGGAGAGAGAGAGTCAGAGAGAGAGTCAGAGAGTGAGTGAGAGAGACTGAGAGAGTGAGGGTGAGAGAGTGAGGGAGAGAGAGTCAGAGAGAGAGTCAGAGACAGAGACAGAGAGAGAGTCAGAGAGAGACAGACAGAGAGAGAGTGAGAGCGAGAGAGAGTCAGAGAGAGTGAGAGAGAGACAGAGAGAGACAGAGACAGAGAGTGGGAGAGCGAGAGAGACAGAGAGAGAGGGAGAGTCAGGGAGAGAGAGTCAGAGAGAGAGTGAGAGAGAGAGAGTCAGAGAGAGAGTGAGAGAGACAGAGACAGAGAGAGAGTCAGAGAGAGACAGACAGAGAGAGAGTGAGAGCGAGAGAGAGTCAGAGAGAGTGAGAGAGAGACAGAGAGAGACAGAGTGAGAGAGAGCGAGGGAGTCAGATAGAGTGAGAGAGACAGTGAGAGAGGGAGAGTCAGGGAGAGGGAGAGAGGGAGAAAGAGAGAGAGTGAGAGAGAGAGACAGTGAGAGAGGGAGAGGGAGAGAGTGAGAGAGAGGGAGAGTCAGAGAGAGTGAGAGAGACAGAGAGAGAGTGAGTGAGAGACAGTGAGGGAGGGAGAGTCAGGGAGAGGGAGAGAGTGAGAAAGAGAGAGAGTGAGAGAGAGAGACAGTGAGAGAGTGAGAGAGAGGGGGAGTCAGAGAGAGTGAGAGAGACAGAGAGAGAGTGAGTGAGAGAGACAGTGAGAGAGGGAGAGTCAGGGAGAGGGAGAGTGAGAGAGTGAGAGAGAGAGTCAGGGAGAGAGAGTGAGAGAGACAGTGAGAGAGGGAGAGAGAGTGAGAGAGACAGAGAAAGAGAGACAGTGAGAGAGGGAGAGTCAGGGAGAGGGAGAGAGTGAGAAAGAGAGAGTGAGAGAGGGAGAGTCAGGGAGAGAGAGACAGAGCGAGAGAGACAGTGAGAGAGGGAGAGTCAGGGAGAGTGAGAAAGAGAGTCAGAGAGAGAGTGAGAGAGAGAGAGTCAGAGAGACAGTGAGAGAGGGAGAGTCAGGGAGAGTGAGAAAGAGAGTACCCAGTGAGGTTCTACTTGTTGTAAAATAAATGTGTACTTTTTGCTTATTTTTGACCCCAAAACCTTATTAAACTGGGTCTCGCCAGCTGGATGTTTGTTCTCAGTATCTGGAGTGGGATTTTGAAGAGCTTTTCTGACATTTGCTGTGTTGCAACTGAGCCAATGGGAGTGAGACCCCAACAACTGACAGTACCTTTGAGAAAAAGTGCGATCAATGATCAGAAAAAGAAGACAATTATTGCTAACACCTGGGTGAATACTAGAATGCTGAAATGTTCGTGCGGGAGAAAATGCTGCCAATCTGTGGAATGTGTGTCTCACGCCAATCCACTGTGAGCTGCAGGGCATTTCTGGCCTGTCAGTAAATGCGATATGAATTGATTAGGAGTTTGGATTGGAGCACTCGGGGGAGGGTGGGGGGCTGCTGTCTTCATCACTGGCGCTGGGAGATGGAGAGAGGCTGAAAGAGCGACTGACGTGCTTTTAACTCTGTGTGTGTGTAGCGCACTACCAAAGTGTGTGTCTGCCCAACACAGGAAATAAAGGGGATTCGGAGAGCGTGAGAGACACAGAGAGAGAGAGAGGGTGGCTCCTGGTCAGATTGTAGGCTCTCTAGCAGCAGACAGCATGAGCAGCTGCGGTGGAGGATGGGGCAAACACTCAGGCACTCCCTGCTCTGCCGGGACACCGAACCGGATTTTGGCAAGAACATGTAAGTGCCCCCTTCTGAATTTGCAAGCGCGTTGTCAATGAGGCCAAGCGGTTTTAAAAAGGAAAGTGATTTAACAAGTCACCAGACTGCAGACATGAAACGAATGAAGGGTCCTCTGCCTCCCACTTAGAATCAAATGAAAGAGATCATTTGTGTTTTATTTAACCTAATGGAACGTCCCCTCGAGGTGTCAACAGACCATTCAGGAAGTGATTTCCCAGAATGTCTAAAGATGCTCATTGTATTGGGTCAAATATTCTGGCTGGATTGGCTGTGTTCATGTTTCAGAACATATTGTCCTCCAACCAGACATATTCCTGTTTAAAATTCCTGCACTAATTGTGTGATTCGGATGATTTATTTTCTTCTTTCTGTCTTGTTGGACCAATGATTGTGCCAGAATGTTCGAAATGATATCTAACTTCAGGTCTCAGATGATAGGTTTAGTGCAGAGGACAGCCAGCCCATCTCCATGCCTGTAATGTGCGGTTCAGTGGTCCTATTGATTTTTATTGAAGGGCTTCAACCTCCAGCGAGTGGTTTTTGGCATATCAGACATGGAAGCTTTTGTCTCCCCCCAACAAACAGCTGAGATATTAAAGCAAAATACTGCAGCTGCTGGAAATCTGAAAGAAAAACAGACAATGCTGGAAAGAGTGAGCGGATCTGGCAGCTTCTGTGGAGATCAACAAAGTTTTAAAGAATAAATTTAGAGTACCCAATTTCTTTTTCCAATTAAGGGGCAACTTAGCGTGGCCAATCCACCGAGCCTGCACATCTTTGGGTGGTGGGGGCGAAACCCACGTAGACACGGGGAGAATGTGCAAACTCCACACGGACAGTGAACCAGAGCCGGGATCGAACCTGGGACCTCGGCGCCGTGAGGCAGCAGGGCTAACCCACTGCGCCACCGTGCTGCCCTCGAGATCAACAAAGTTAACGTTCTGGGTCCATTCTGACACCTCTCCAGAGCTCGACACAACGCTGAACTCTTCTTCCTTCGCCTCCATCTCCAGGGGGCAGCACAGTGGTTAGCACCGTTGCTTCACAGCTCCGTCGTCCCAGGTTCGATTCCCGGCTTGGGTCACTGTGCGGAGTCTGCACGTTCTCCCCGTGTCTTGCGTGGGTTTCCTCCGGGTGCTCCGGGTTCCTCCCACACGTCCCGAACGACGTGCTTGTTAGGTGAATTGGACATTCTGAATTCTCCCTCTGTGTACCCGAACAGGCGCCAGAGTTTGGCGACTAGGGGATTTTCACAGTAACTTCAATCACAGTAATGTAAGCCGACTTGTGACAACAAAGATAAAGATTATCATGCTCACTTCGCCCGCTTCCAGTGTTCTCTCTCCACCTGGACCCCACCCTCTGGCCCCCTACCTGCTCTTGATCGCCTGTGCCCCTCTGAACCGGCTGCTCTCCGTTCTCTAAGGTCCAACCCTGATTTGGTTATCAAACCTGCCGACAAGGGTGTTGCTCTTATTGTCTGGCGACTGACCTCTACCTCGCAGAGGCTGAGCGCCAACTCTCAGACACTTCCTCCTCCTCCTACCCCTGGACCATAACCCCATTACCAAACATCAAGTCTTTGTTGCCAGGACTGTCACTGACCTCATCACCTCTGGTGACCCTCCGTCCACTGTTCCCAACCTCACAGGCCCCCAATCCCGGACAGCCTGCTTCTATCTCCTTCCCAGAATCCACAAACAGGACTCCATCCTCTCTCTCCTTGTCCAGCCTCTTCCCACCCACATCCGGCATTCTTCTGATCCGCTGTATCACATTAACAATTTCCAGTTTCCTGGCCCTAACTGCCTCCTCTTCACTGTGGACGCTCAAGCCCGCTACCCCCCCCCCCCCCCCCCCCCCACCAGGACAGTCTGAGGGATCTCCTCTTCCTCCTTGCGCAAAGAACTGGCCAATCCCTGTCCACCACCCTCCCCTCCGCCTGGCTGAACTTGTTCTGTAACTCAACAACTTTTTCTTTAACTTGTCTCACTTCCTGTAAATAAAAGGTGTGGCCCTGAGTACTCGCACGGGCCCTTTAGTGGGTCATGTGGAATAGTCCGTGTTCCAGTCCTTCTCAGGCCCGCTCCCACAACACTTTCTGTTGCATCGACGACTGTATTGGTGACGCTTCGTGCTCTTGTATGGGCCTGGAAAAACGGATCACTTTGCTTCCAATTTCCACCCCTCTCCCACATTCACGTGTTCCATCTCCGACACTTCCATTCCATGATCCCTCTGTCTCGGATTTCTGGTGATAGACTGACCACCAGGCGGGGATTCTCCGAAATCCCGGCCAAGTGTTGACGCCAGCGTAAACAACAGAGTGATGTTTACCGGCCTCCTGGCCCAGCAAGTCAGCGGTTTTTAGGGGGCGAGCATGGCACCGGAGTACTGAGCACTGCTATGGCGCCAAAAGGCGGCCCCATATGGCTGGCACATGCGTGTGATTGCCGTCTCCGCACTGGCACATGCGCGTGGTTGCTGTCTCCGCACTGGCACATGCGTGCGGTTGCCGTCTCCGCGCTGGCACATGCGCGTGGTTGCCGTCTCCGCGCTGGCTCATGCACGTGATTGCCGTCTCCGCGCTGGCACATGCGTGTGATTGCCGTCTCCGCGCTGGCACATGCGTGTGGTTGCCGTCTCCGCGCTGGCTCATGCGCGCGGTTGCCGTCTCCGCGCTGGCTCATGCACGTGATTGCCGTCTCCGCGCTGGCACATGCGTGTGATTGCCGTCTCCGCGCTGGCACATGCGTGTGGTTGCCGTCTCCGCGCTGGCTCATGCGTGTGGTTGCCGTCTCCGCGCTGGCTCATGCGTGTGGTTGCCGTCTCCGCGCTGGCTCATGCGTGTGATTGCCGTCTCCGCGCTGGCACATGCGTGTGATTGCCGTCTCCGCGCTGGCACATGCGTGTGGTTGCCGTCTCCGCGCTGGCACATGCGTGTGATTGCCGTCTCCGCAC
Organism: Scyliorhinus torazame; assembly: GCF_047496885.1. Taxonomy (NCBI): domain Eukaryota; kingdom Metazoa; phylum Chordata; class Chondrichthyes; order Carcharhiniformes; family Scyliorhinidae; genus Scyliorhinus; species Scyliorhinus torazame. Next base: position 203,381,889 of record NC_092721.1, on the reverse strand, counting down.
TGGCACATGCGTGTGATTGCCGTCTCCGCGTTGGCACATGCGTCTGATTGCCGTCTCCGCGCTGGCACATGCGTGTGATTGCCGTCTCCGCGCTGGCACATGCGTGTGGTTGCCGTCTCCGCGCTGGCTCATGCGCGTGGTTGCCGTCTCCGCACTGGCTCATGCGTGTGGTTGCCGTCTCCGCGCTGGCACATGCGTGTGATTGCCGTCTCCGCACTGGCACATGCGTGTGATTGCCGTCTCCGCGCTGGCACATGCGTCTGATTGCCGTCTCCGCGCTGGCACATGCGTGTGTTTGCCGTCTCCACGCTGGCACATGCGTGTGATTGCCGTCTCCGCACTGGCACATGCGTGTGATTGCCGTCTCCGCGCTGGCACATGCGTCTGATTGCCGTCTCCGCGCTGGCACATGCGTGTGATTGCCGTCTCCGCGCTGGCACATGCGTGTGGTTGCCGTCTCCGCGCTGGCTCATGCGCGTGGTTGCCGTCTCCGCACTGGCTCATGCGTGTGGTTGCCGTCTCCGCGCTGGCTCATGCGTGTGATTGCCGTCTCCGCGCTGGCACATGCGTGTGATTGCCGTCTCCGCGCTGGCACATGCGTGTGGTTGCCGTCTCCGCGCTGGCTCATGCGTGTGGTTGCCGTCTCCGCGCTGGCTCATGCGTGTGGTTGCCGTCTCCGCGCTGGCTCATGCGTGTGATTGCCGTCTCCGCGCTGGCACATGCGTGTGATTGCCATCTCCGCGCTGGCACATGCGTGTGATTGCCGTCTCCGTGCTGCCTCATGCGTGTGGTTGCCGTCTCCGCGCTGGCACATGCGTCTGATTGCCGTCTCCGCGCTGGCTCATGCATGTGGTTGCCGTCTCCGCGCTGGCTCATGCGTGTGATTGCCGTCTCCACGGTGGCGCGGAGCAACATGTCGGGGACCTTACAGCTGGCCGCGTGGAAGGAGGTAGGCCCCCTCCAGATTGCGGCCGCCTGCCGGCCGTTCGGAAGCCCCTGATCGGGAGCCTGGACCCCGTGGAGGCCCCCCCCCCCCGGAGTCTGCTTATGCCCCCCCCACCCCCACCAGGACATTCACCGCGGCCGCGGGTCTGAGGTCCCGCTGGGTGGTCCCAGTTTGGAACCACACCGACGGGACTCGGCGGGAGTTCGGCCCGTCGCCCGCGGAGAGTCACCGCCGGGGCCTATTTCAGCAGCCCCCTGACCGGCACTGCGGCCAGCGTGATTGCCACCAATTCTCCGGTCGGCAGAGGATTGGCGGCCCGGCGTCAGAGCGGCGTGGCGGGAACTTCCCGCGCCCCCGCCGATTCTCTGACCCGGCGCTGGCTCGGAGAATCCCGCCCTCAATATTCATTATAAACCCACACATTCCCACAGCTCCCTCGGCTACACCTCCTCACACCCCTCATCCCGAGTGCTTCAGCCCCTTTCCCCCAGCACATTCCCATGCAATCGCAGAAGGTGCAACACCTGTCCTGTTACCTCCTCCCTGCCCGCTGGCCAAGGGCCCAAACACTGCCACCAGGTGAGGGTGTGCTGCACTGGTATCTCCCTCAGTCTGGCTTGTTGCATTTGCTGCTGCCAATGTGGCCTCCTCTACACGAAGAAGACTAAACGTGGACTGGATGACCGTTGTGCGAACACCTTCACTTAGCCCGCAAGCACGACCCCTAATCATCCTGTTACATGCTATTTTAACTCAGCATCTTGCTCTCATGGCCACAAGTCTGACCTCGGCCTGCTGCAAGCCTCCAGTGAGGCGCGGCAAAACCTGGAGGAGCAGAATCTCACCTTCCAATTCGGCAGGGTACAGCCCCCCAGGACACAACATTGAGTTCAACAGGTTAGACTGTGACCTTTCTCCTCCATCTTGACCCCGTTTGCAATAATAATAATCTTTATTAGTGCCTCACGTAGGCTGACATTAACATTGCAATGACGCTACTGTGAAAATCCATGATTTGGTCCCAACGCACCGGCCCCCTCCCCCACTGGGCCATCTGACACTTGTTCTGAGGTTGGGTTTCCCTGAGCACGGACCTTCATTCGCCCATTGGCTCATTGGGTGATTTTACCAGTTTGGCCCTATCAACACCTGATGTGACCATCAATTCACACGAAACAAGGAGTAGAAGTAAACTGTGGCTTTAATCAACTAGAACAGTGCCTGCCTGCGACTGGTCTGCTAGTGAGAGCCACCTACAGGGCTACTGCTCTTTATACCGCCCCTCAAGGGGTGGAGCCAGGGGCGGAGCTCACAAGGCACCAACATGATACATTACAGGTAATACCTTACAATGGTCCATAGGTGGAGCCCACATGGGCAACAGCGTGATACAGTTAGATACATGGTGAATGGTTAATGCAAAACGTTCACCACAGCACCATCATCCGCAGCTCGGAAGAACAGTCACATGGATTTGTAAAGTTAACTCTGATTCTCTGTCCACAGACACTCCCGGACTGCTGAACCTTTCCAGCAGTTTCACTTATCTGGGATGTAACTGTAATGAAGAACAACTTATTCCTTTGTGAATTGTTTGTTGATCAGTTTGACTGGAGTTACCATAGAGGGGGAGGATGCTTTCCAGCATCAAACACTCCCAGGACAGGTACAGCATGGGGTTAGAGACAGAGTAAAGCTCCCTCTACACTGTCCCCATCAAACACTCCCAGGCTGGGTACAGCATGGGGTTAGATACAGAGTAAAGCTTCCTCTACACTGTCCCCATCACACACTCCCAGGACAGATACAGCACGGGGTTAGATACAGAGTAAAGCTCCCTCTACACTGTCCCCATCAAACACTCCCAGGACAGGTACAGCACGGGGTTAGATACAGAGTAAAGCTCCCTGTACACTGTCCCCATCAAACAATCCCAGGACAGGTACAGCACGGGGTTAGATACAGAGTAAAGCTCCCTCTACACTGTCCCCATCAAACGCTCCCAGGACAGTTACAGCACGGGGTTAGATACAGAGTAAAGCTCCCTCTACACTGTCCCATCAAACACTCCCAGGACAGGTACAGCACGGGGTTAGATACAGAGTAAAGCTCCCTCTACACTGTCCCCATCAAGCACTCCCAGGACAGGTACAGCACGGGGTCAGATGCAGAGTAAAGCTGCCTCTACACTGTCCCCATCAAGCACTCCCAGGACAGGTACAGCGCATGGTTAAATACAGAGTAAAGCTCCCTCTACACTATACCCATCAAGCACTCCCAGGACAGGTACAGCACGATGTTAGATACAGAGTAAAGCTCCCTCTACAGTGTCCCCATCAAGCACTCCCAGGACAGGTACAGTACGGGGTTAGATATAGAGTAAAGCTCCCTCTACACTGTCCCCATCAAGCACTCCCAGGACAGGTACAGCACCAGGTTAGATATAGAGTAAAGCTCCCTCGATACTGTCCCCATCAAACCCAGGACAGGTACAGCACCTGGTTAGATACAGAGTAAAGCTCCCTTGACACTGTCCCCATCAAACACTCCCAGGACAGGTACAGCACCGGGTTAGATACAAAGAAAAGCTCCCTCTACACTGTCCCCATCAAACCCTCCCAGGACAGGTACAGCACCTGGTTAGATACAGAGTAAAGCTCCCGCGACACTGTCCCCATCTAACACTCCCAGGACAGGTACAGCACGGGATTAGATACAGAGTAAAGCTCCCTCTACACTGTCCCCATCAAACACTCCCAGGACAGGTACAGCACCGGGTTAGATACAGAGTAAAGCTCCCTCGACATTGTCCCCATCAAACACTCCCAGGACAGGTACAGCAGGGGGTTAGATATAGAGTAAAGCTCCCTCTACACTGTCCCCATCAAACACGCCCAGGACAGGTACAGCACGTGCTTAGATACAGAGTAAAGCTCCCTCTACACTGTCCCCATCAAGCACTCCCAGGACAGGTACAGCACAGGGTTAGATATAGCGTAAAGCTCCCTCAACACTGTCCCCATCAAACACACCCAGGACAGGTACAGCACGGGGTTAGATACAGAGTAAAGCTCCCACTACACTGTCCCCATCAAACACTCCCAGGACAGGTACAGCACATGGTTTGATACAGAATAAAGCTCCCTCTACACTGTCCCCTTCAAACACTCCCAGGACAGGTACAGCACCAGGTTAGGTAGAGAATAAAGCTCCCTCGACACTGTCCCCATCAAACACTCCCTGGACAGGTACAGCACAGGGTTAGATACAGAGTAAAGCTCCCTCTACACTGTCCCCATCAAGCACTCCCAGGACAGGTACAGCACGGGGTTGGATACAGAGTAAAGCTCCATTGACACTGTCCCCATCAAACACTCCCAGGACAGGTACAGCACGGCGTTAGATACAGAGTAAAGCTCCCTCTACACTGTCCCCATCAAACACTCCCACGACAGGTACAGCACGGGGCTAGATACAGAGTAAAGCTCCCTCTACAGTGTCCCCATCAAACACTCCCAGGACAGGTACAGCACGGGGCTAGATACAGAGTAAAGCTCCCTCTACACTGTCCCCATCAAACACTCCCAGGGCAGGTACAGCACGGGTTAGATACAGAGTAAAGCTCCCTCTACACTGTCCCCATCAAACACCCCCAGGACAGGTACTGCACGGGGTTAGATACAGAGTAAAGCTCCCTCTCACTGTCCCCATCAAACACCCCCAGGACAGGTACTGCACAGGGTTAGATACAGAGTAAAGATCCCCCTACACTGTCCCCATCAAACACCCCCAGGACAGGTACTGCACGGGGTTAGATATAGAGTAAAGCTCCCCCTACACTGTCCCCATCAAACACCCCCAGGACAGGTACTGCACGGGGTTAGATACAGAGTAAAGCTCCCTCTACACTGTCCCCATCAAACACTCCAAGGACAGGTACTGCACGGGGTTAGATACAGAGTAAAGCTCCCTATACACTGTCCCCATCAAACACCCCCAGGACAGGTACTGCACGGGGTTAGATACAGAGTAAAGCTCCCTCTCACTGTCCCCATCAAACACCCCCAGGACAGGTACTGCACAGGGTTAGATACAGAGTAAAGATCCCCCTACACTGTCCCCATCAAACACCCCCAGGACAGGTACTGCACGGGGTTAGATATAGAGTAAAGCTCCCCCTACACTGTCCCCATCAAACACCCCCAGGACAGGTACTGCACGGGGTTAGATACAGAGTAAAGCTCCCTCTACACTGTCCCCATCAAACACTCCAAGGACAGGTACTGCACGGGGTTAGATACAGAGTAAAGCTCCCTATACACTGTCCCCATCAAACACTCCCAGGACAGGTACAGCACGGGGTTAGATACAGAGTAAAGCTCCCTCTACACTGTCCCCATCAAACACTCCCAGGACAGGTACAACATGGGGTTAGATACAGAGTAAAGCTCCATCTACACTGTCCCCATCAAACACTCCCAGGACAGGTACAGCACGGGGTTAGATACAGAGTATAGCTCCCTCTGCACTGTCCCCATCAAACTCTCCCAGGACAGGTACAGCACGGGGTTAGATACAGAGTAAAGCTCCCCCTACACTGTCCACATCAAACACTCCCAGGGCAGGTACAGCACGGGTTAGATACAGAGTAAAGCTCCCTCTACACTGTCCCCATCAAACACTCCCAGGACTGATAACGTAAAGTGTTGGATGCGGAATTGTTATTATTGTCCAGCTTTTTAAAGATTAATTTTTGACTAATCTGTTTCCCGTGACTGTGTGGGTCTCACCCCCAGAGCCCAAAGATGTGCAGGGTAGATGGATTGGCCACGCTAAATTGCCCCTTAATCGGAAAAAAAAGAATTGGATACTCTAAATATTTTTTAATTTGTTACTAATCTGTGACATCATTTCTTTTGAGTTCTTTCAGGTTTTTGACTTCTTAATTTTCACTGAACTGGACCAGCCATATAAATATATGGGTGCACGGTAGCACAGTGGTTAGCACTGTGGCTTCTCAGCGCCAGGGTCCCAGGTTTGATTCCCGGCTTGGGTGACTGTCTGTGTGGAGTCTGCACGTTCTCCCCGTGTGTGCGTGGGTTTCCTCCGGGTGCTCCGGTTTCCTCCCACAAGTCCCGAAAGACGTGCTGTCAGGTAATCTGGACATTCTGAAATCTCCCTCTGTGTACCGAACAGGCGCCGGAATGTGGCGACTCGGGGATTTCCACTGTAACATCAATGCAATCTAAGCCTACTGACAATAAAAATTATATAATATAATATTGTGGCTATAAGAGCAGGTCAGAGTCTAGGAATTCTGTGGGAGTAATAATGCACGATCAATGACCACTAAAGCGAGGTTGTAGTCCAACTGAAGGCTTTAATAAGCTAGATGTTTCCCCCAGCAGCTCAGGTACAGAATGAAGGCTGCTGGGGGGGCACGGGCTCTTATACCCCGCCTAGCAGGGCAGAGCTACCATACAGCTTGACCAATAGGACGCATACAATATCTACCAATGGTGCACATAGGCACCAACGATATAGGTAAAAAATGGGACGAGGTCCTACAAGCTGAATTTAGGGAGTTAGGAGTTAAACTAAAAAGTAGGACCTCAAAGGTAGTAATCTCAGGATTGCTACCAGTGCCACGAGCTAGTCAGTGTAGGAATGGCAGGATAGAGAGGATGAATGCGTGGCTCGAGAGATGGTGCAAGAGGGAGGGATTCAAATTCCTGGGGCATTGGAACCGGTTCTAGGGAGGTGGGACCAGTACAAACCGGACGGTCTGCACCTGGGCAGGACTGGAACCAATGTCCTGGGGGGGTGTTTGCTCGCGCTGTTGGAGAGAGTTTAAACTAATGTGGCAGGGGGATGGGAACCGATGCAGGATGTTGGAAGGTAGTAAAACAGGGACAGAAACAAAAGGCAGTAAGGGAGAAAGTGTAAGGCAGAGAAGCCACAGTCAAAAATCAAAAAGGGCGACAGTACAAGGTACAGTGACTGAGGACCAGGAATAGGACCAGGAATACTAAGAGGAATAAAACGGGAAGTGAAAACATTAATGGTAAGCAGGTTGTTACATGAAGATATGGGTTCAACAACAAGGAAAATTAGGAGAAAGGTTAAGAGGAAATATAACTTAGGAGAGGTTACTGATCGAGGTCTTAAGATTCAGAACAGAGGTAAAAAGGCCAACATAAGTGTACTTTACCTGAATGCTCATAGTATTCGGAATAAGGTAAATGAGTTGATGGCGCAAATCATCGTGAATGACTATGATTTAGTGGCCATTACTGAAACATGGTTAAAGGATGGTCACGACTGGGAGTTAAATATCCGAGCGTATCAAACTATTCGGAAGGACAGAGTGGATGGTAAGGGAGGTGGTGTAGCTCTGTTATTTAAGGATGACATCCGGGCAACAGTAAGAGATGACATCGGTGCTATGGAGGATAAGGTTGAATCCATTTGGGTGGAAATCAGGAATAGTAAGGCGAAAAAGTCACTGATAGGAGTAATCTATAGGCCACTAAGCCACCAAATAGTAACATTATGGTGGGGCAGGCAATAAACAAAGAAATAACTGATGCCTGTAGAAATGGTACAGCAGTCATCATGGGGGATTTTAATCTACATGTCAATTGGTTTAACCAGGTCGGTCAAGGCAGCCTTGAGGAGGAGTTTATAGAATGTATCCACGATAGTTTCCTAGAACAGTATGCAATGGAACCTACAAGGGAACAAGCGGTCCTAGATCTGGTCCTGTGTAATGAGACAGGATTGATTCAGGATCTCCTAGTTAGGGATCCTGTCGGAAGGAGCTATCACAATATGGTGGAATTTAAAATACAGATGGAGGGTGAGAAGGTAAATTCAAACACTAGTGTTTTGTGCTTAAACAAAGGAGATTACAATGGGATGAGAGAAGAACTAGCTAAGGTAGACTGGGAGCAACGACTTTCTGGTGAAACAGTTGAGGAACAGTGGAGAACCTTCCAAGTGATTTTTCACAGCGCTCAGCAAAGGTTTATACCAACAAAAAGGAAGGACGGTAAAAAGAGGGAAAATCGACCATGGATATCTAAGGAAATAAGGGAGAGTATCAAATTGAAGGGAAAAACATACAAAGTAGCAAAGTTCAGTGGGAGACTAGAGGACTGGGAAATCTTTAGGGGGCAACAGAAAGCTACTAAAAAAGCTATAAAGAAGAGTAAGATAGATTATGAGAGTAAACTTGCTCAGAATATAAAAACAGATAGTAAACGTTTCTACAAATATATAAAACAAAAAAGAGTGGCTAAGGTAAATATTGGTCCTTTAGAGGATGAGAAGGGAGATTTAATAATGGGAGATGAGGAAATGGCTGAGGAACTGAACAGGTTTTTTGGGTCGGTCTTCACAGTGGAAGACACAAATAACATGCCAGTGACTGATGGAAATGAGGCTATGACAGGTGAGGACCTTGAGAGGATTGTTATCACCAAGGAGGTAGTGATGGGCAAGCTAATGGGGCTAAAGGCAGACAAGTCTCCTGGACCTGATGGAATGCATCCCAGAGTGCTAAAAGAGATGGCTAGGGCAATTGCAAATGCATTAGTGATAATTTACCAAAATTCACTAGACTCTGGGGTGGTCCCGGCGGATTGGAAATTAGCAAACGTGACGCCACTGTTTAAAAAAGGAGGTAGGCAAAAAGCGGGTAATTATAGGCCAGTGAGCTTAACTTCGGTAGTAGGGAAGATGCTGGAATCTATCATCAAGGATGAAATAGCGAGGCATCTGGATGGAAATTGTCCCATTGGGCAGACGCAGCATGGGTTCATAAAGGGCAGGTCGTGCCGAACTAATTCAGTGGAATTTTTTGAGGACATTAACAGTGCGGTAGATAACGGGGAGCCAATGGATGTGGTATATCTGGATTTCCAGAAAGCCTTTGACAAGGTGCCACACAAAAGGTTGCTGCATAAGATAAAGATGCATGGCATTAAGGGGAAAGTAGTAGCATGGATAGAGGATTGGTTAATTAATAGAAAGCAAAGAGTGGGGATTAATGGGTGTTTCTCTGGTTGGCAATCAGTAGCTAGTGGTGTCCTTCAGGGATCAGTGTTGGGCCCACAACTGTTCACAATTTACATAGATGATTTGGAGTTGGGGACCAAGGGCAATGTGTCCAAGTTTGCAGATGACGCTAAGATAAGTGGTAAAGCAAAAAGTGCAGAGGATACTGGAAGTCTGCAGAGGGATTTCGATAGGCTAAGTGAATGGGCTAGGGTTTGGCAGATGGAATACAATGTTGACAAATGTGAGGTTATCCATTTTGGTAGGAATAACAGCAAAAGGGAGTATTATTTAAATGATAAAATATTAAAACATGCTGCTGTGCAGAGAGACCTGGGTGTGCTAGTGCATGAGTCGCAAAAAGTTGGTTTACAGGTGCAACGGGTGATTAAGAAGGCAAATGGAATTGTGTCCTTCATTGCTAGAGGGATGGAGTTTAAGACTAGGGAGGTTCTGCTGCAATTGTGTAAGGTGTTAGTGAGGCCACACCTGGAGTATTGTGTTCAGTTTTGGTCTCCTTACTTGAGAAAGGATGTACTGGCACTGGAGGGTGTGCAGAGGAGATTCACTAGGTTAATCTCAGAGCTGAAGGGGTTGGATTACGAGGAGAGGTTGAGAAGACTGGGACTGTACTCATTGGAATTTAGAAGGATGAGGGGGGATCTTATAGAAACATATAAGATTATGAAGGGAATAGACAGGATAGATGCGGGCAGGTTGTTTCCACTGGCGGGTGAAAGCAGAACTAGGGGGCATGGCATCAAAGTAAGGGGAAGTAGATTTAGGACTGAGTTTAGGAGGAACTTCTTCACCCAAAGGGTTGTGAATCTATGGAATTCCTTGCCCAGTGAAGCAGTAGAGGCTCCTTCATTAAATGTTTTTAAGATAAAGATGGATAGTTTTTTGAAGAATAAAGGGATTAAAGGGTTATGGTGTTCGGGCCGGAAAGTGGAGCTGAGTCCACCAAAGATCAGCCATGATCTCATTGAATGGTGGAGCAGGCTCGAGGGGCCAGATGGCCTACCCCTGCTCCTAGTTCTTATGTTCTTATGTTCTTATTAACTATTTACAATTTATGATTCATAATTAGCTATACACTTTAAAATGAAGCAATCAGTCGATCGGGGGCCCTGGTCGGCCTCTGTGATGTCGAAGCTTCGGTGGTGACTCCGGTGGAGGCTCGGGCGTCTGTGACTCCGGGGGCGTGGCCTCGATCACTGTGGCAGCTTCGACAGCCCTAGATGGCACTGGTGGGGAAAACGGTTGACCTGGGAAGGGAGCTTCTGCGGGGTGCGTCGGTGGGTGGGGGGGCCTAGACCGGGCCAGCGGAAGGACCGATCCTCCTATAAGGTGCACTGGTGGAAGGGAGGGTGGGACTGGTGGCTGGGGTGTGCGTGGGGATCCGGCGGGTGGCAGGTCTCGTAGGGAGACCGTATCTTGTCGGCCGTCGGGGTACACCACGTAGGCGTACTGGGGGTTAGCATGGAGAAGATGGATCCTCTCGACCAACGGGTCCGACTTGTGCGCCCGCATGTGTTTTCGGAGCAGGATGGGTCCAAGAGCTGCCAGCCAGGTCGGGAGCGAGGTCCTAGAGGAGGACCTCCTGGGGAAGACAAGGAGACGTTTGTGAGGTGTCTGATTGGTGGTCGTACAAAGCAGTGTCCAGATGGAGTGGAGGGCATCCGGGAGGACTTCCTGCCAGCGGGAGACTGGGAGGTTCCTGGACCGTAGGGCCAGTAGGACGGTCTTCCAGACAGTTCCGTTCTCCCTCTCTACCTGTCCGTTACCCCGCGGGTTGTAACTGGTTGTTCTGCTCGAGGCGATGCCCTTGCTGAGCAGGAATTGACGCAGTTCGTCGCTCATAAAGGAGGACCCCGTATCACTGTGTATGTAAGCGGGGAACCCGAACAGTGCAAAGATGCTATGGAGGGCCTTGATGACGGTGGTTGCGGTCATGTCGGGGCAGGGGATGGCGAATGGGAACCGGGAGTACTCGTCAATCACGTTCAGGAAGTACGTGTTGCGGTCGGTGGAGGGGAGGGGGCCTTTGAAGTCCATGGCGTTTATCAGGTGCGCTTTCCCTGGCCGGTAGAAGTGTGATTTGCACTCCGCGCAGAATTGGCAGTCCCTGTTGGCTGTCCTGACCTCCTCGATGGAGTAGGGCAGGTTGCGGGTCTTGATAAAGTGGAAAAAGCGAGTGACCCCCGGGTGGCAGAGGTCCTCGTGGAGGGCTCGGAGGCGGTCCACTTGTGCGGTGGCACAAGTGCTGCGGGACAGGGCATCAAGAGGCTCATTTAGCTTCCCCGGACGGTACAAGATCTCGTAGTTGTAGGTGGAGAGTTCGATCCTCCACCGTAAGAACTTGTCGTTTTTTGTCTTGCCCCGCTGTGCATTATCAAACATGAAAGCAACCGACCGTTGGTCAGTGAGGAGACTGAATCTCCAGCCGGCCAGGTAATGCCTCCAATGTCGCACAGCTTCTACTATGGCCTGGGCCTCCTTTTCGACTGAGGAGTCGCAGATTTCGGAAGCATGGAGGGTATGTGAGAAGAAGGCCACGGGTCTGCCCGCTTGGTTGAGAGTGGCCGCCAGAGCTACGTCATACGCGTCGCTCTCGACCTGGAAGGGGAGGGACTCATCGATGGCGCGCATCGTGGCCTTTGCAATGTCCGTTTTGATGCGGCTGAAGGCCTGGCGAGCCTCTATTGACGGGAAAAACTGTGGATTGGATCAGGGGACGGGCCTTGTCCGCGTAGTTGGGGACCCACTGAGCGTAGTAGCTAAAAAACCCTAAGCAGCATTTCAGGGCCTTGGAGCAGTGAGGGAGGGGGAACTCCACAAGGGGGCGCATGCGTTCAGGGTCGGGGCCTATAACTCCATTTCGCACTATGTAGCCGAGGATGGCAAGGCGGTCGGTGCTAAACACGCATTTATCCTTGTTGTATGTCAGGTTAAGGATCTTTGCGGTCTGGAGGAATTTTCGGAGGTTGGTGTCGTGGTCCTGCTGGTCGTGACCGCAGATGGTGACATTATCAAGATACGGGAATGTTGCCCGTAAACTGTACAGGTCAACCATTCGGTCCATCTCGCGCTGGAAGACCGAGACCCCGTTGGTGACACCGAAGGGAACCCGTAAGAAGTGATAGAGCCGCCCATCTGCCTCGAAGGCAGTGTATTTGCTGTCACTAGTGCGGATGGGGAGCTGGTGGTAGGCGGACTTAAGATGCACCGTGGAGAAGACCTTGTAATGCGCGATCCTGTTTACCAGGTTGGATATGCGGGGGAGAGGGTACGCGTCCAGCTGCGTAAACCTGTTGATGGTCTGACTGTAGTCGATGACCATCCTATGCTTCTCCCCGGTCTTTACCACCACTACTTGAGCTCTCCAGGGACTGTTGCTAGCTTCAATGACTCCTTCCCTCAGTAGCCTTTGGACCTCTGCCCTAATAAAGATCCGGTCCTGGGCACTGTACCGTCCGCTCCTGGTGGAGACGGGTTTGCAATCCGGGGTGAGGTTCGCAAACAGGGAGGGCGGATCGACCTTGAGGGTCGCGAGGCCGCAGACAGTGAGGGGGGTATAGGGCCGCCGAATTTGAAAGTTAGACTTTGGAGATTACACTGGAAGTCTAAACCTAGGAGTGTGGCCCCGCAGAGGTGGGGAAGAACGTAGAGCCGGTAATTTTTAAACTCCCTTCCCTGGACTGTGAGGTTTGCTACACAAAACCTCTTTATCTCTACTGAGTGTGAACCGGAGGCCAGGGAGATTTTTTGATTAACGGGGTGGACGAGGAGAGAACAGCGCCTTACCGTGTCGGGGTGTGTGAAGCTCTCCGTGCTCCCAGAGTCGATTAAGCAGGACGTCAGGTGCCCGTTGATTTGTACTGTTGTTGTAGCAGTTGAGAGTGTTCGAGGCCGGGACTGATCCACAGTCACCGAGGCTAATCTCAGCAGTTGAGTGTTCTCTTTGGGCAGTGTACGGTCAGCCGAGCTGGGGTCCTGGGAGTCCATCCAAGATGGCGGCTCCCATTGGTCGCACATGGCTGGGGGTGCACAAAATGGCGGCGCCCATCCATCGAACGTGGCGTCCGTGGGACAAGATGGCGGCACCTGGGGGTCGTACGTGGCCCTGGAGGAGGAAGATGGCAGCGCCCGCTGGCCTCACGAGGACCGTGGAGAGGTTTGTGGTGGCGGTCCGCATTTGCCACTGGAGACCGCGGCGACCGCACAGGCCTGGCATACCACCACGAAATGGCCTTTTTTACCGCATCCGTTGCAGGTGGAAGCGCGGGCCGGGCAGCGCTGGCAGGGGTGCTTGGCCTAACCGCAAAAGTAGCAGCGGGGCCCCCCGGGGTTGCCAGGCCGCCTTGCAGCGCAGGCCTGTGGGGGGATGGGGGATGTCTCGGGGTCGGCTGCGGAGGGGTTCCACGCTGCCCAGGGGGCTGCCGTGTGGTCGGGAATGTAAGCGTGGGCGTTTCTGGAGGCCAGGTCCAGGGAGCCGCCAAGGGCCCGTGCCTCCTTGAGGCCTGGGGTGTCTTTTTCCAGCAATCGCTGGCGGATCTGATAGGACAGCATACCTGCCACGAAAGCGTCCTGGATCAAGAGTTCTGTGTGGTCGCTCGCCGAAACTTGCGGGCAGCTGCAGTTTCTCCCCAACACCAGGAGTGTACGGTAGAATTCTTCCAGCGATTCCCCAGGGATTTGTCACCTCGTTGCCAGCAGATGTCGGGCGTAGACCTGGTTTACTGGGCGGATATAATGTCCTTTTAGCAGCTCTATTGCTGCATCGAAGTCGTCCGCATCCTCGATGAGGGTGTAAATTTCCGGGCTCACCCTCGAGTGCAGGACTTGCATTTTCTGTTCTCCTGTGGGCGTGTTTTCGGCCGTTCCGAGATATCCTTTAAAACACGCCAGCCAGTGCTTGAAGGTTGCCGCTGAGTTCGCCGCGTGGGGGCTGAGTTGCAGACACTCCAGCTTGATTCGGAGCTCCATCCTTTTAAAGCTAGCTTATTAAATTGATGCACGATCAAGGACCACTAAAGCGAGGTTGTAGTCCAACTGAAAGCTTTAATAAGCTAGATGTTTCCCCCAGCAGTTCAGGTACAGAATGAAGGCTGCTGGGGCGGCACGGGCTCTTATACCCCACCTAGCAGGGTGGAGCTACCATACAGCTTGACCAATAGGAAGCATACAATATCTACCAATGGTGTTCTAGCATTACCAGGTACCATAATACCTGTACACAGACTACCACAAGTAACTCACCTACAGACTCCCCAAAGCGTGTCCCCCATCTACAAGGCACAAGTCAGGAGTGTGATGGAATACTCTCCACTTGCCTGGATGAGTGCATCTCCAACAACACAAGCAGCTCAACATCATCCAGGACAAAGCAGCCCCGCTTGATTGCTCCCCATTCCACATTCAAACCCTCCACCACTGACGCACAGTGGCAGCCGTGTGTACTTTCTACAAGATGCACTGTAGTAACTCACTGAGTTTCCTTCAACAGCACCTTCCCAATCCACGACCACTACCATCTAGATGGTCAAGAGCAGCAGATACCTGGGGACCCCACCACCTGGAGGTTCTGCTCCAAGTCACTCACCACCCCGACTTGGAAATATGTCGCCGTTCCTTCGCTGTCGCTGGGACAACATCCTGGAACTCCCTCTCTAACAGCACTGTGGGTGTACTTACACCACATGGACTGCAGCGGATCAAGAAGGTAGCTCACCACCACCTCCTCAAGGGCAATTAGAGATGAGTAATAAATGCTGGCCTAGCCAGCGACACCCACATCCCATAAAAATGATTAAAATAATATTACTTCTCCAATCCCCTTTTGAAAGTTAGTACTGAATCTACTTCCATGGCACCCACAGGCAACGTATCTCATTCCACAATAAGAAATCATCTCCCTCATCTCCCCTCCGTCTGACCTCCTGCCAAACAAGCCAGCCTGAAGTCAATGTGTGTCGATGAATACAGGGGTGATCGGCGAATACAGCTGTTTGTCAGTCCGTTTCCTAATCGGCCCCTTCAAGAAGCGGAGAAACACAGCTCGCATCACCAGATTTTTCTTGGGTGAGGAACACGAAAGGGAGTCGGTGGTGCAGCCGTATTGTCACTGGATAATATTCCAGAGCCATGCTCTGGGGAGCTGGCTTCGAGTCCCACCGGGGCAGATGGTAAAACTTGAATTCAAGAAAAATCTGGAATGAAAAGTCCTTTGCGGAAGGAGACCTGCCAGCTTTACCTGGTCTGGCCTTCATGTGACGGCAGTCCCCCACCCATGTGGCTGACTCTTAAATGGCTGATTAATTCACTGAGTTGAAACACTCAGTCCGAGGGCAATTAGGGCTGCATAGTAAATGCTGCCCACGGCGTGACACACACATTCCGTGGATGAATAAAAAATAATATAGAACAAAAACATGGGTGTAGCTGCTGTTTGGAAAAAAATAAGTCATGGACTAATTGAATGAGGAAGAGATATAAATTCTAAAGCCCCCCTTTTGTCCCTTTGTCCTCTGAAGGTATAATGAGTCTGTCTGGATTACCCAGAGTCAGCCCATCCTGCAGTTCATTCCTGGTCTTGGGCACTTCCAAACTCATCCAGCAAGATTTCACAGTCCCTAGGCTTGATGGGGTAACTGAACAGACAGCCAATTCCTGGTCCTGGGACCCGTGAAACCTTTAACTGGAAATCTACACAAAGTGCTCAAATCCTTTAACTTGAGCAAAATCCTCAGAGAGAATCTACTGGCCTTCCAATCCACTCTTTTCCCACCCGTCCTGTACGGAAAGGGTTTCACGCCGTTTTCTGACTTCGCCGGCACCTCTCTCCGACGGGCGTTTCTGGAGATGAAGAGGTGGGACGGCCTTGCCTCTCTCCCAAGCCCGTCCGGCCAAACCTTTGACATCATTTCTCACGGCTCCGAAACGTTGTTTCGGGAAAAAGTCGGAGGAAGTCCAAGTAAAAACTGGACGGTCCTGAGAACTCTGGAGTCTCCGAATTGGAACCAAGAAAGCAAACTACCATCTGTGTCCTGCCAGGCATTGGGTTAAGGAGGGTGAATTGATGAGGTGTTGCATTGGGGCCTTGTTGTGATGTTCCTATTTGTGATGTCATGTTATGTCAGCCCCAGTCATGTGTTATTCTGACTGGAAGATAGTCAACTAGTGGAAGACTGCCCTGCCCGCTATGGCCAAGTAAGTTCCTCACATTCATCTTTCCTTTCTTGTGTGTTGAACAGAAGAAGTTTAATTTCTGCCACAGATGTTGAGACATGTGTGGACAAGAGGAGATGGAATGGGTTTTGGATACTGATATTTTCACCTCAGGTTAAATCCATCTCAGATCAATGGAATGAAGGTCCATAATGTGACATGCAGCTCAGTGACAGGCCATTCAACTCAACTGCTCCTTGCCGGTATTTAAACTCCACAGGAGCCTCCTGCTCACTATTCCTGGCGACAGTCCCACATTCCAACCACTCTCTAGGTAAAGACATTTCTCCCGAATTCCCAATTGGATTCATTATTTTTTTTCTTTATTAATTTAGAGTACCCAATTCATTTTATCCAATTAAGGGGCAATTTAGCGTGGCCAATCCACCTACCCTGTTCATCTTTAGGTTGTGGGGGCGAAACCCACGCAAACACGGGGAGAATGTGCAAACTCCACACGGACAGTGACCCAGAGCCGGGATCGAACCCGGGACCTCGGCGCCGTGAAGCAGCAGTGCTAACCACTGCGCCACCGTGCTGCCCACGAATTGGATTTATTAATGACAGTCTTACAAAGAACAAAGAACAAAGAAATGTACAGCACAGGAACAGGCCCTTCGGCCCTCCAAGCCCGTGCCGACCATACTGCCCGACTAAACTACAATCTTCTGCACTTCCTGGGTCCGTATCCTTCTATTCCCATCCTATTCATATATTTGTCAAGATGCCCCTTGAATGTCCCTATCTCCCTGCTTCCACTACCTCCTCCGGTAGTGAGTTCCAGGCACCCACTACCCTCTGCGTAAAAAACTTGCCTCGTACATCTACTCTAAACCTTGCCCCTCTCACCTTAAACCTATGCCCCCTAGTAATTGACCCCTCTACCCTGGGGAAAAGCCTCTGACTATCCACTCTGTCTATGCCCCTCATAATTTTGTATACCTCTATCAGGTCGCCCCTCAACCTCCTTCGTTCCAGTGAGAACAAACCGAGTTTATTCAATCGCTCCTCATAGCTTATGCCCTCCATACCAGGCAACATTCTGGTAAATCTCTTCTGCACCCTCTCTAAAGCCTCCACATCCTTCTGGTAGTGTGGCGACCAGAATTGAACACTATACTCCAAGTGTGGCCTAACTAAGGTTCTATACAGCTGCAACATGACTTGCCAATTCTTATACTCAATGCCCCGGCCAATGAAGGCAAGCATGCCGTATGCCTTCTTGACTACCTTCTCCACCTGTGTTGCCCCTTTCAGTGACCTGTGGACCTGTACTCCTAGATCTCTTTGACTTTCAATACTCTTGAGGGTTCTACCATTCACTGTATATTCCCTGCCTGCATTAGACCTTCCAAAATGCATTACCTCACATTTGTCCGGATTAAACTCCATCTGCCATCTCTCCGCCCAAGTCTCCAGACAATCTAAATCCTGCTGTATCCTCAGACAGTCCTCATCGCTATCCGCAATTCCACCAACCTTTGTGTCGTCTGCAAACTTACTAATCAGACCAGTTACATTTTCCTCCAAATCATTTATATATACTACAAAGAGCAAAGGTCCCAGCACTGATCCCTGTGGAACACCACTGGTCACAGCCCTTCAATTAGAAAAGCATCCCTCCATTGCTACCCTCTGCCTTCTATGGCCTAGCCAGTTCTGTATCCACCTTGCCAGTTCACCCCTGATCCCGTGTGACTTCACCTTTTGTACTAGTCTACCATGAGGGACCTTGTCAAAGGCCTTACTGAAGTCCATATAGACAACATCTACTGCCCTACCTGCATCAATCATCTTAGTGACCTCCTCGAAAAACTCTATCAAGTTAGTGAGACACGACCTCCCCTTCACAAAACCGTGCTGCCTCTCACTAATACGTCCATTTGCTTCCAAATGGGAGTAGATCCTGTCTCGAAGAATTCTCTCCAGTAATTTCCCTACCACTGAAGTAAGGCTCACCGGCCTGTAGTTCCCGGGATTATCCTTGCTACCCTTCTTAAACAGAGGAACAACATTGGCTATTCTCCAGTCCTCCGGGACATCCCCTGAAGACAGCGAGGATCCAAAGATTTCTGTCAAGGCCTCAGCAATTTCCTCTCCAGCCTCCTTCAGTATTCTGGGGTAGATCCCATCAGGCCCTGGGGACTTATCTACCTTAATATTTTTTAAGACACCCAACACCTCGTCTTTTTGGATCACAATGTGACCCAGGCTATCTACACCCCCTTCTCCAGACTCAACATCTACCAATTCCTTCTCTTTGGTGAATACTGATGCAAAGTATTCATTTAGTACCTCGCCCATTTCCTCTGGCTCCACACATAGATTCCCTTGCCTATCCTTCAGTGGGCCAATCCTTTCCCTGGCTACCCTCTTGCTTTTTATGTACGTGTAAAAAGCCTTGGGATTTTCCTTAACCCTATTTGCCAATGACTTTTCATGACCCCTTCTAGCCCTCCTGACTCCTTGCTTAAGTTCCTTCCTACTTTCCTTATATGCCACACAGGCTTCGTCTGTTCCCAACCTTTTAGCCCTGACAAATGCCTCCTTTTTCTTTTTGACGAGGCCTACAATATCACTCGTCATCCAAGGTTCCCGAAAATTGCCGTATTTATCTTTCTTCCTCACAGGAACATGCCTGTCCTGTATTCCTTTCAACTGACACTTGAAAGCCTCCCACATGTCAGATGTTGATTTGCCCTCAAACATCCGCCCCCAATCTATGTTCTTCAGTTCCCGCCTAATATTGTTATAATTAGCCTTCCCCCAATTTAGCACATTCATCCTCGGACTACTCTTATCCTTGTCCACCAGTACTTTAAAACTTACTGAATTGTGGTCACTGTTACCGAAATGCTCCCCTACTGAAACATCCACCACCTGGCCGGGCTCATTCCCCAATACCAGGTCCAGTACCGCCCCTTCCCTAGTTGGACTGTTTACATATTGTTTTAAGAAGCCCTCCTGGATGCTCCTTACAAACTCCGCCCCATCTAAGCCCCTGGCACTAAGTGAGTCCCAGTCAATATTGGGGAAGTTGAAGTCTCCCATCACCACAACCCTGTTGTTTTTACTCTTTTCCAAAATCTGTCTACCTATCTGCTCCTTTATCTCCCGCTGGCTGTTGGGAGGCCTGTAGTATACCCCCAACATTGTGACTGCACCCTTCTTATTCCTGATCTCTACCCATATAGCCTCACTGCCCTCTGAGGTGTCCTCTCGCAGTATAGCTGTGATATTCTCCCGAACAAGTAGCGCAACTCCGCCTCCTCTTTTACATCCCCCTCTATCCCGCCTGAAACATCTAAATCCTGGAACGTTTAGCTGCCAATCCTGCCCTTCCCTCAACCAGGTCTCTGTAATGGCAACAACATCATAGTTCCAAGTAGTAATCCAAGCTCTAAGTTCATCTGCCTTACCCGTAATGCTCCTTGCATTAAAACATATGCACTTCAGGCCACCAGACCCGCTGTGTTCAGCAACTTCTCCCCGTCTGCTCTGCCTCAGAGCCACACTGTCCCTATTCCCTAGTCCTCCCTCAATGCTCTCACCTTCTGACCTATTGCTCCCGTGCCCACCCCCCTGCCATACTAGTTTAAACCCTCCCGTGTGACACTAGCAAACCTCGCGGCCAGGATATTTATGCCTCTCCGGTTTAGATGCAACCCGTCCATCTTATACAGGTCACACCTGCCCCGGAAGAGCTCCCAGTGGTCCAGATAACGGAAACCCTCCCTCCTACACCAGCAGTTTAGCCACGTGTTTGTCTGCTCTATCTTCCTATTTCTAGCCTCACTGGCACGTGGCACAGGGAGTAATCCCGAGATTACAACCCTCGAGGTCCTGTCTTTTAACTTTCTGCCTAGCTCCCTGAACCCCTGCTGCAGGACCTCATGCCCCTTCCTGCCTATGTCGTTAGTACCAATATGTACAACGACCTCTGCCTGTTTGCCCTCACCCTTCAGGATTCCCTCTACCCGTTCGGAGACATCCTGGACCCTGGCACCAGGGAGGCAACATACCATCCTGGAGTCTCTTTCACGTCCACAGAAGCGCCTATCTGTGCCCCTGACTATAGAGTCCCCTATTACTATTGCTCTTCTGCGCTTTGACCCTCCCTTCTGAACATCAGAGCCAGCCGTGGTGCCATGGTGGCCTCCTAGTTCTGCACTCTGCTGAATTGGGAAACACCTTCTTTGTGTCTGTCTTATCAAAACATTCCATAATCATAAAGCCGTCTATCATGCCATCTCTTCGTCTTCTCTTTTTTTTGTTCTAGAGAATGGAGCCCTAGCCTGTTTAATCTTTCCTGATCGGTACGGCCTCACAGGAGAGGTTTGTATCTCTCCGAAGGTCGTTAGTGCTTGGAATTCTCCTCTCCCAGGGGGAAGAGGGGCTGGGTCATTAAATATTTAAGCCTGTGTTCGATGGATTCTTGACTGACAAAGGAATCAGATGGTCGAGACGGTAGACAGGACGATAGAGTTGAGGCCACCATCAGACCAGTCATGATGGTGGAGCAGGCTTGAGGGGCTGAATAGCCTTCCCCTGCTCCTAATTTGTATGTTTGTATGTTCTCAGTTTTGACATAATTTTAATGCATTATCTGCACCTTCTACAGTACCTCTTATCTTTTTTACAATATGAAGACTACAAGTGTATACAGTCCTCTTGAATGCGGGCTAATTTTGGTTGCCAAAGGGACAAAAGGGGGGCTTTAGAATTGGCCTGGAGTTGAAGATCAATAGATCAATCTCCAGGACACTGTTGTGTGCAACCCTGGAGAAAAATCATCAGGACGTTAAAGCAGAGTGTTTGTTCGGAAATTTTTTTTTGTGTTACCATAGAATTTACAGTGCAGAAGGAGGCCATTCGGCCCATCGGGTCTGCACCGGCTCTTGGAAAGAGCCCCCTACCCAAGGTCCACACCTCCACCCTATTCCCGTAACCCAGTAACCCCACCCAACACTAAGGGCAATTTTGGACACTAAGGGCAATTTATCATGGCCAATCCACCTAACCTGCACATCTTTGGACTGTGGGAGGAAACCAGAGCACCCGGAGGAAACCCACGCGGACACGGGGAGGACATGCAGACTCTGCACAGACAGTGACCCAAGCCGGAATCGAACCTGGGACCCTGGAGCTGTGAAGCAACTGTGCTATCCACAATGCTACCGTGTTGGCCTATGAATGGCTGGCGTGTACAGGGAAAGTCATGTGATGAGGCCTCCAGGAATACATTTAACGACAGTTGGCACCTCTAGGTTTAACCAGAATAAATTCGATGTGCCTTCACTGTCTGACAAATATTTAATGTGCAATGAGTTATGGGGCAATCTCAATCCAATTTTAACTTAAATGGTCACAAATTGAAGTTATTGACACCAATGTTAGATGTTCAGAAATTGTGTTTGCACTTCAGTGTGCATAGAAACCCACAGCAAGCAGGCACCCGCTCTGTCACTACATTAGCCTTTAAGATTTATTTCTTGTATCTGACCAGTAGCTTTTATTGATTTCTTACTTGGTCCCCTAAATCTTCCTGTTCCTCTATTGTGACAAACAGTCGCTTGTTAGTGTAAAACTGGAATATTTTTGTAAAGAGAGACTTTGTGTCGAAGTTTTTCATCTAACACTCATCAGGACAATTGAAAGAATGCCAAATTTCAAACGATCACGACTATTTTTTATTTTATTTACCCAATTGATTTTTTCCAATTAAGAGGCAATTTAGCGTGGTCAATCCACCCACCCTGCACATCTTTGGGTTGTGGGGGCGAAACCCACGTAGACACGGGGAGAATGTGCAAACTCCACACGGACAGTGACCCAGAGCCGGGATCGAACCTGGGACCTCGGCGCCATGAGGCAGCAATGCTAACCACTGCGCCACCGTGCTGCCTAAACGATCACAACAATTGATACCACAGGAGACAAGGGGGCTGATCGGTTGACAACTCAACCCTGATTGGCCGAGGCAATGCCATGGAGAAAGCAACAGGGAACTATTGGTGCCCCAAGCACCCGGATAACATAGAAAGGCACAGGGCTTGAGCATATTCCTTTTGTTTGCAGAGAATGGGTCTCTGGGTATGATCATATGTCACTTGTAGAAAGTGTAAATGAGCCATGTTGCGATGCTGACAGATTATTTTAGATTGGTCATTAGTGTAGCTGTTAGAGCACTCAGGCTTGTTCAGCAAGTGCTGCCCCATTGCAGCCTCTGCAGGTCAGAGTCGACTTGCCAACCAATCAACACCCTTTTCTCCTGTAGTTCAAATTTAATCATTGAAATTCTTGTGTTTTCCCTGTTGAGTGCAAGGTGAAAAACTTCAGCAACATGTCTCCTTTTTCAGCAATACTTCACAGTTCCTAGTTTCGGACAGACGCTGATGGTTTTTCTTGAGTCCAAGGTGAATGGTCGCAAACGTCTCCACATCTGCCGATCTTTTGATCACTCAATGCCCCATTGTAATTTTTTGTTCCTTTCTACATTACTTACCATACCATCTAACGTAGCTCTGTCAGCAAACTTAGAAATATGGTTCACCAACCTTTCATTCATACCGCCCATAAATATAGTGAAAAACTCCGGTACAGATCCCTGGAGTACATCCCCATTATCCCACTCTCTATCCCATTTCCAAACCAACTCCGTCTCCAAACCAATAGGTTGCCTCCAATTCGATACGCTGTCCTTTATGTCGACCGGCTGTTATGTGCAACCTTATTTTAGTGGCCACAGAGGGGTCCAAAATGAGAGGAGTAAAAAAACTTACTTTATTACAAAATAAACTATATACACCATACACTGGGGGGGGGGGGGGGGGGGGGGCATTGGCAGCTGTTTCACTGTCAGAAACATCTGATGCTTGGGTCTCCATATTGAGGTGTTGGGTGCTCTGAGGTACAGACGAACCAACACGGTTGCGATTGGTACAACGCAGTTTTATTCCAACTAACTATTTACACATCTGACTTGGTACTCAGCACGTTGTGACTGTGTGAGTGTCTTGCTATGAGGTCCTGGCCCTGTGCTGTCTCCAGATGGACTGCCCAGGAAGTGTCGTGATTCTTGTCTTATACTGTGTCTGCTCTTGTCTGTGATTGGCTGTCGTGTTATGTGTGCTAATTGGTCCGTTGGTCTGTCTATCATTATGTATGTGTTATGATGTGTGTTTGAATATCATGACACATATCGCAATCCAAGTCCTCGACCTCCCACATCTCTGTGCTAGGTTCCCCAGGGGGCAACGCCCTCGGAACCATTGGTGCCATCGTGGCTGACTGACTGGAACCTGGTACCTCTGGAGGAGAATCACCTTGAGTTGTTCTCCTATGTCTGAGGTGGAGTATGTGCTTCTTCATCACTTGGTGCTGAGCTCGAACCTGGTACGTAACTGGCCCTCTCTCTCGAACTACCGTTCCTGGGAGCCACTTGACGCCATCTCCCCAGGTGCTGGCAGTGAGGGGGTTCCAGGACTTTGCCCCAGTGGCTGTCCCTAATGAATGGTTACAGCACAGAAAGAGACTTTCCGCCCTTCTAGAAAATTCTCCACATTAGGCCTACAGTTTCCTCTTTGGTCTTCCTTACCCTTACCCTTCTGAAAGCTTTCCAATCTCAGGGGACAGCTCCTGAACTGAGAGAGTTCTTAATGAGCAATTATTTCCTCACCAACTTATTTCATAACCGCGGGGTGGAAACCGTCTGGTGCGGCGGATTTTTCCCTCTTAAATCATCATCATCACCCCTTTGTTATCAACGTTGAATCGGCTCATTTTTACTTCACGTTTGCTCACCTGTATATCTGGAATGGTTCCTCAAACTCTTCGTGAATTTATTCGTTTATGGCCGGCCCATTTTGAGGGCATTTCAGAGACAACCACATTGCTGTGGGTCTGGAGTCACATGTAGGCCAGGCCGGGTAAGGACGGCAGATTTCCTTCACTAAAGGACATTAGTGAACCAGTGTTCACTAGGTTAAAAACCAGGGTTTTTACAACAACTGATGATAGTTTCATGATCGTCATTAGACTTTTAATTCCAGATCTTTGTTGAATTCAAATTTGACCGCCTGCCCTGGTGGGAATCGAACCTGAGACCCCAGAGCCTTACCCCGGGTCTCTGGATTTACTAGCCCAGTGACCACTTCCCCAAACTGAACAAAGTAGTTCCTCAGCTAATTGTCCCTAACTTAAATTCCAATTAGTACCTCCCCGCCACCTGTCGTTAAGGAGCACATACAACTGTGAGCCACTCACTTTCCCCTAATCTCTTTGTACAAAACCCCTCGAGTTCCCCAGGAAAAGTCATCATGAAGCATTGGATGACCACGGGAACTCAACGGGTTGGCTACTATTCTTTAGGCAAGGACACTGGCTACGCTTACCCAGTCTGGGTCTGTGTGTGACTCCTGTCGCACAGCAACAGTTCCGATTCTTGTCTGCCCCTCCGACATGTCTTTGGAAGCCACGCAACTGAATCGGAACTGTAACCAGGGCGAGCTGCAGAGAGATCAGATAGCACTCAACAACATCGCCTCTGGCCAGTTACAAATAGCCAGTAAGTGGTGCTGCCCCCAAAGATGGATCAAAATATATTCACAGGTCATTCCAAAACATTTCACAGATAATCTAAAACATTTCACAGGGAAATATGATTGCCAATTCCTGCACAATGTGCCTGAGAGATGAATGATAATTTGTTCTGGTCCGAAGGACTGGACACTGGGAACATTGCACACGTTCCTCTTTCAAATAGAAGCTGTGCAAAGTCTCATCTCCATCTGCGAGGGCAAATACGGTTTTATTTAATGCCCCATCACCAGAACAGGGCACCCACAACAGAACTCCCTCAGTACTGACCCTCTGACAGTGCAGCGCTCCCTCAGTACTGACCCTCTGACAGTGCAGCACTCCCTCAGTACTGACCCTCTGACAGTGCAGCACTCCCTCAGTACTGACCCTCTGACAGTGCAGCGCTCCCTCAGTACTGACCCTCTGACAGTGCAGCGCTCCCTCAGTACTGACCCTCTGACAGTGCAGCGCTCCCTCAGTACTGACCCTCTGACAGTGCAGCGCTCCCTCAGTACTGACCCTCTGACAGTGCAGCGCTCCCTCAGTACTGACCCTCTGACAGTGCAGCGCTCCCTCAGTACTGACCCTCTGACCGTGCGGCACTGCCTCAGTACTGACCCTCCGACAGTGCAGCACTCCCTCAGTACTGACCCTCTGACAATGCAGCACTCCCTCAGTACTGACCCTCGGGTAGTGCAGCACTCCCTCAGTACTGACCCTCGGGTAGTGCAGCACTCCCTCAGTACTGAACCTCTGACAGTGCAGCTCTCCCTCAGTACTGACCCTCGGGTAGTGCAGCACTCCCTCAGTACTGACCCTCGGGTAGTGCAGCACTCCCTCAGTACTGACCCTCTGACAGTGCAGCACTCCCTCAGTACTGACCCTCTGACAGTGCAGCACTCCCTCAGTACTGACCCTCTGACAGTGCAGCACTCCCTCAGTACTGACCCTCGGGTAGTGCAGCACTCCCTCAATACTGACCCTCTGACAGTGCGGCACTCCCTCAGTACTGACCCTCTGACAGTGCAGCACTCCCTCAGTACTGACCCTCGGGTAGTGCGGCACTCCCTCAGTACTGACCCTCTGACAGTGCAGCACTCCCTCAGTACTGACCCTCTGACAGTGCAGCACTCCCTCAGTACTGATCCTCTGACAGTGCAGCACTCCCTCAGTACTGACCCTCGGGTAGTGCAGCACTCCCTGAGTATTGCACTGGCTGAGATTTATCAGCCCTCGTAACTGGGGTGTACTGTGAGACTGTCTGACTCATAATTCCCCATCTGTTAGTGAAGTTAAAAAGAAATCTCCTTCCTTCACAAGCGGGGAAGGAAACGAGCTATCAAGTCAAGTCTCTGTTTGATGGTTGATGTGTAGCGGCTGAATGCTGAATCCACGTCCTTCGGATCTAGAGTACCCACTGGTCCCCACAGAGCTAGCTCTGACGCTGATACTGCCCCCTGCTGGTCCTGTTCGGCAAAATACTTCGCTGAACTGGGAAATAAAATACTGTAAAGATAAATTATAGGTCAAAATGTCTCGGGTACATCAAAGTTGAATTGTACCTCCTAATGTGTTCTGACACCCCGCAGTGAGCTGGTTTGAAGCCTTAATGATGCTGGGGTTAAATGGATTTCCACCTGCCTTAATTTGTTCAACTTTCTAAAGGTTGCCCTTCATAATTAATGAGTAATGTATCCACATTCGGTAAATTATATATTGCTTGGAGTGCCAGCTTTTGTATCCCTCCTGCTTCTGAGAGTCTGAAATGTCAGGTTGACGTGCTTGCTGCCAATCATTCCCCAGTTGGCAGTGGAAAGGGGTGGACTGGACAGAGGCAATCACGCTCCTCGCCGCTGCTGCCTGTTGCTACATCTACCAGGCGATCTGCTGTCGTGCCCCGCCACGCTGGCCATTCTTACCTCTCCGCGACGTCCAGCGACTCCGCCTGGGTCGACCCCTCATTGCCCCGCCCTCCCCCATAGCCCTCTGGGGCAGATCTCCGGAGCTGGTCAACTCCGAATGGCCGAAATCTGTCATTTTTCTTTTCTGGAGCTTACTCTCTTCACCGTTTGAAAACCCGCTTCGACCAACCCGTGTGCCCGACCGGGTAGCCCGCTGTCCCTCGACAGGCGTGGTCACTGAGGGGGGGGGGGGGGGCTGCCCGGCCAGGTGCACTATTTTCGGACGAGGCATCCAATCGAGGCCCCCATCTGCTCTAGGTAGCAATCCCACAAAGATCCCACTCCAGTGGTTAGCACTGTTGCTTCCCAGCTCCAGGGTCCCGGGTTCGATTCCCCACTGGGTCACTGTCTGTGTGGAGTCTGCACGTTCTCCCCGTGTCTGCGTGCGTTTCCCCCGGGTGCTCCGGTTTCCTCCCACAGTCCAAAGATGTGCAGGTTTGGTGGGTTGGCCATGATAAATTGTCCTTGGTGTTCAAAAAAGGTTCAGTGGGGGTTGCAGGGATAAGGTGGAAGTGTGGGCTTGGGTGGGGTGCTCTTTCCAAGGGCCGGTGCAGACTCGATGGGCCGAATGCCCTCCTTCAGCACTGTAAATTCTATGACTCTATGCATTATTTTTCAGAGGAGTCAGGAAGTTCTCCCCAGTCTTCTGGTGAATATTCATCCTTCAACTCACTCACATCACACAAAACAGATTATTTTGTTCATGGCCGTGCTGCTGTTTGTGGGAGCTTGCTGTGCACAAACTGGCTGCCGTGTTAACCACATTTCCGAAGGCTGGCTTTGAAGCACTTTGGGAAATCCTGAGGTTGTGAAAAGCGCTATACAAATGCAAAGCTTTCTGCTTTCTTTCATAGCCAATTGATTCCTCCCAGGCTTTTAGTATGGGCCTGAATTACCAGTATGGTGAGCACTGGGCCCCTGCCCTGGGGAGAGTCAGCAGGGAACACATCCCAGCTAACTACGACAGGCCCACTGCCATTTTACACTCAATTGAGAACTGATTGGCAGCAGATTAGCTAACAGCACTCCAATCCCTCCAGGCACAACATTGCAGATGTACTGCAGTCCCTGAGTCCAGGTCTCGGGACTGCACCTCATGTAAGAACCGGAGTTCCCGGGGCAGCACGGCGGCCAGTAGTTAGCACTGCTGCCTCACGGGGCGGAGGACCTGGGCCCGATCCCGGCTGTGGGTCACTGTCCATGTGGAGTTTGCACATTCTCCCCGTGTTTGCGTGGGTTTCACCCCCACAACCCAACGATGTGCAGGGTAGGTGGATTGGGCACGCTAAATTGCTAGAATTGGGCACTTCGGAGTTCCCAGGGAGGGAGGGCGGGGGATGCGCTGCAGAGTCGGGAGGAGGAGTGGGGGGGTGCAACCTCGGTACCGGGGGGGTAGGCAGGGTTTGGGGGCAGGAAGAGCTGGAGATTCCAGGTTGCTGACGGAGTAGTGCCCCAAATCTGAAGTGGCAGTTTTTCCAAAATTTAATAATTGCACCATCACTGGTGGGAGTGTGTAATTACAGTGTGACGGTGTAATTACAGTGTGACATGTTTACATAGGAAGTCTCCATTACGCTAATATTTCAGGAATAAATCAACAATCCTCAATGAATTTACATTCCCATGAGGAATAAAAAACTATGTTAGAAACAGTTCAGAGAAAGTTCACTCGACTGGTAACTAGGATGAGGATGTTATCTGAATTGGAAACATTGAGCAGGTTGGGCTTGTATCCATTGCAGTTTAGAAGATTAAGAGGTGACTTTATTGAAACCTAAGATTCTGATAGGATAATAAAAGTAATAATAATCGCTTATTGTCACAAGTCGGCTGCTATGAAGTTACTGTGCAAAGCCCCTAGTCGCCACATTCCGGCGCCTGTTCGGGGAGGCCGGTACGGGAATTGAACCCGTGCTGCTGGCCTTTTTCTGCATTACAAGCCAGCTGTTTATCCCACTGTGCTAAACCAACCCCTGGTTAAAGGGTGGATGCTGAAAGGATGTTTCAGTAATGTTCTTGGCGGATGGCCTGATTTATAATACAAGAGCACTTGGAACTAAATCTATAAACGATTTATTAACATTAACTGTGGGTCAACTATATACAAAAGAACAGATGAATAACAGTATGAACATCTACAAGCAACCACTCTCTTCCAGCTCTCCAGTCAGCCTGAGGTCACCTGACACTAATAGTCACTGATATACTAATGAGACTCCTAGTGTTCAGTCGGTGAATTACAACACAACCATGATATCACGACAGTGGGAGAGGGTTGAACAAGGAGTTCTCCCATTTAAGATGGAGATGAGTAGATTTTATTTCTCTCAGGATGAGCAATGGAGGCAGGGTCAGTGAATATTTTTAAGGTTGAGTTCGACAAATTATTAATTGACAAGAGAGTGAAAGGGTTATGAGGGGTAGAAAGGGTAGTGACGGTAATGGCACATTCAGATCAGCCATGATTGGACGGCACGGTAGCATGGTGGTTAGCACAGTCGCTTCACAGCTCCAGGGTCACAGGTTCGATTCCCGGCTTGGGTCACTGGCTGTGCGGAGTCTGCACGTTCTCCCCGTGTGTGCGTGGGTTTCCTCCGGGTGCTCCGGTTTCCTCCCATAAGTCCCGAAAGATGTGCAGGTTAGGTGGATTGGCCGTGATAAATTACCCTTCGTGTCCAAAATTGCCCTTAGTGTTGGGTGGAGTTACTGGGTTATGAGGATAGAGTGTGGAGGTGTTGACCTTGGGTAGGGTGCTCTTTCCAAGAGCTGGTGCAGACTCGATGGGCCGAATGGTCTCCTTCTGCACTGTAAATTCTATGATTCTATGATCTCATTGAATGATGGTGCTGGTTCGAGGGGCTGCTCCCAATTTGTATGTTTGTGTGTTCGTAAGAAACTCCACTGGGAAAATATTATAATAATGGCTAAATACAGAAGTTTAAGGAGAGTATCAGGTTAAAGGAAGATCCTTATGATGCTGCCTAAAGACTAGTAAGACTAAAGATTTGGAGGTTTATTTAAAATCAGCAAAGGATGATCAGGAAAATGATACCCGACAACGGAATAGCAGAATAAACCCAGCCGAAGTGTCAAAACCAATTGTCAGAGTTCTCCAGGAAATAAAGAAAGGCAGACTTGGATTTCCACAGTGTTTCAAAACCACTGGACATCTCAGAATCACGGCGTGGTTACAGCACAGCACAAGACCATTCAGTCCATCGTGTGCTGTGCTAGACTCTCTGAATGAGCCATTCGCCTAGTGGCCACTCCCTCTTTTCTCCCTGTAACCCAGCACATCCTCTCTTTTGAATGCTTCGATTGAACCTTGTGCTGAATGTAGGGATTTCAGTTATATTGTATTATACGTATTTGGTACGGTAAGGGTTAAAAAAGCCTGGGTTTGTGTGTGTATGACTGCTGCGGTCATGTTTTTGAAAATCCTGGTTTGAACCAGGCCAGGTGTTGGATTTGGAGGTAGGAGAGCACTTTGGGGACAGTGACCACAATTCGGTGACGTTTACGTTAATGATGGAAAGGGATAAGTATACACCGCAGGGCAAGAGTTATAGCTGGGGGAAGGGCAATTATGATGCCATTAGTCGTGACTTGGGGGGGATAAGGTGGAGAAGTAGGCTGCAAGTGTTGGGCACACTGGATAAGTGGAGCTTGTTCAAGGATCAGCTACTGCGTGTACTTGATAAGTATGTACCGGTCAGGCAGGGAGGAAGGCGTAGAGCGAGGGAACCGTGGTTTACCAAAGAAGTGGAATCTCTTGTTAAGAGGAAGAAGGAGGCCTATGTGAAGATGAGGTGTGAAGTTTCAGTTGGGGCGATGGATAGTTACAAGGTAGCGAGGAAGGATCTAAAGAGAGAGCTAAGACGAGCAAGGAGGGGACATGAGAAGTATTTGGCAGGTAGGATCAAGGAAAACCCAAAAGCTTTCTATAGGTATGTCAGGAATAAGCGAATGACTATGGAAAGAGTAGGACCAGTCAAGGAC
Organism: Scyliorhinus torazame; assembly: GCF_047496885.1. Classification (NCBI taxonomy): domain Eukaryota; kingdom Metazoa; phylum Chordata; class Chondrichthyes; order Carcharhiniformes; family Scyliorhinidae; genus Scyliorhinus; species Scyliorhinus torazame. The sequence continues at coordinate 203,351,115 of NC_092721.1, read as the reverse complement.
AGGGATGGGAAGTTGTGTGTGGAGTCTGAAGAGATAGGCGAGATACTAAATTAATATTTTTCGTCAGTATTCACTCAGGAAAAAGATAATGTTGTGGAGGAGAATGCTGAGACCCAGGCTAATAGAATAGATGGCATGGAGGTAGGTAGGGAAGAGGTGTTGGCAATTCTGGACAGGCTGAAAATAGATAAGTCCCCGGGGCCTGATGGGATTTATCCAAGGATTCTCTGGGAGGCCAGGGAAGAGATTGCTGGAGCTTTGGCTTTGATTTTTATGTCATCATTGGCTACAGGAATAGTGCCAGAGGACTGGAGGATAGCAAATGTGGTCCCTTTGTTCAAAAAGGGGAGCAGAGACAACCCTGGCAACTATAGACCGGTGAGCCTCACGTCTGTAGTGGGTAAAGTCTTGGAGGGGATTATAAGAGACAAGATTTATAATCATCTAGATAGGAATAATATGATCAGGGATAGTCAGCATGGCTTTGTGAAGGGTAGGTCATGCCTCACAAACCTTATCGAGTTCTTTGAGAAGGTGACTGAACAGGTAGACGAGGGTAGAGCAGTTGATGTGGTGTATATGGATTTCAGCAAAGCGTTTGATAAGGTTCCCCACGGGAGGCTATTGCAGAAAATACGGAGGCTGGGGATTGAGGGTGATCTAGAGATGTGGATCAGAAATTGGCTAACTGAAAGAAGACAGAGGGTGGTGGTTGATGGGATATGTTCAGAATGGAGTTCAGTTACAAGTGGAGTACCACAAGGATCTGTTCTGGGGCCGTTGCTGTTTGTCATTTTTATCAATGACCTAGAGGAAGGCGCAGAAGGGTGGGTGAGTAAATTTGAAGACGATACTAAAGTCGGTGGTGTTGTCGACAGTGTGGAAGGATGTAGCAGGTTACAGAGGGATATAGATAAGCTGCAGAGCTGGGCTGAGAGGTGGCAAATGGAGTTTAATGTAGAGAAGTGTGAGGTGATTCACTTTGGAAGGAATAACAGGAATGCGGAATATTTGGCTAATGGTAAAGTTCTTGGAAGTGTGGATGAGCAGAGGGATCTAGGTGTCCATGTACATAGATCCCTGAAAGTTGCCACCCAGGTTGATAGGGTTGTGAAGAAGGCCTATGGAGTGTTGGCCTTTATTGGTAGAGGGATTGAGTTCCAGAGTCAGGAGGTCATGTTGCAGCTGTACAAAACTCTGGTACGGCCGCATTTGGAGTATTGCGTACAGTTCTGATCACCGCATTATAGGAAGGACGTGGAGGCTTTGGAGCGGGTGCAGAGGAGATTTACCAGGATGTTGCCTGGTATGGAGGGAAAATCTTATGAGGAAAGGCTGATGGACTTGAGGTTGTTTTCGTTAGAGAGAAGAAGGTTAAGAGGAGACTTAATAGAGGCATACAAAATGATCAGGGGGTTAGATAGGGTAGACAGTGAGAGCCTTCTCCCGCGAATGGAAATGGTTGGCACGAGGGGACATAGCTTTAAACTGAGGGGTAATAGATATAGGACAGAGGTCAGAGGTAGGTTCTTTACGCAAAGAGTAGTGAGGCCGTGGAATGCCCTACCTGCAACAGTAGTGAACTCGCCAACATTGAGGGCATTTAAAAGTTTATTGGATAAACATATGGATGATAATGGCATAGTGTAGGTTAGATGGCTTTTGTTTCGGTGCAACATCATGGGCCGAAGGGCCTGTACTGCGCTGTATCGTTCTATGTTCTATGTTCTAAAGGGGGTGTTTGGGAGACAGCGGTGCAATTAAAGCATCGTAAAAGCTTGGGCGAATGGATTTTTGTTTGGATTAAGACGGTTCCTTGTGGAGTCTTTTATTGGAGACCCTTGTGCTCAATTGGTAAGTTGATGTAACTAATGGGAGGAGCTAGGGTACCAGGCATTTTCAGAGCAGCAGAGATTGTTCAGTTGCTTTCTGAAAGTCAAACCATGAAGACAGCTTCTGAAGACTCCAGCTGGTGATCCTGCATTGGTGTGACAGGATTCAGGTCTATCTTTTAACACCACCTCAAAGAACATCTCTATATGGCAGCACAGCAGCACAGTGGATAGCACTGTTGCTTCTCAGCTCCAGGGTCCCAGGTTCGGTTCCCGGCTTGGGTCACTGTCTGTGCGGAGTCTGCACGTTCTCCCCCGTGTCTGCGTGAGCTTCCTCCGGGTGCTCCGGTTTCCTCCCACAAGTCCCGAAAGACGTGCTGATAGGTGAATTGGACATTCCGTGTACCCGAACAGGCGTCAGAGTGCGGCGACTAGGGGCTTTTCACAGTAATTGCAGTGTTAATATAAGCCTACTTGTGACAATAAAGATTATTATTTATTATACAGCAAGTATGCCTGGGTCTGCTAACAGTACGTAAAAGTGGATTGAGACCTGAGATGGTTTTGTTGTTTGAATGGAAGTAAAGATAGCAGTTAAGGTTTATTGTGTCACTTTTTGATGAACATTGTTTAAGGGGTAATTGTAAGCTATTTTGGGTGTGATGTTAAAGATTTTAATACTCATCGCTTCTTGGCATTTTGGCTAAGATGAGCGCGAGGTCAGGTGTGATGCCTGGATCTGGTATGTCTCTCTTGTGGGGACCATGACTTGGATTCTATTTGAATTGGTTTTTGGAGCAGACAAGGAGCTGGATTAGGGGTTTGCCCCTGTCCACATTCTGAGCTCTGGCTTTGTAACTCTGATAAAGTAATAATAATAAAAAAGATTTTAATACTGTGTCAGTAACAAAGTTTGTTTTAAGTTCCCATATCACTACTTCTTTGTGAAGACTCTCCTGGAGTGTGGAATCCTTTCCTCACAGCCTTTCAAAAGTGAAATAAAATATTGGGGTTTCTGTCCAGTGTCCGAGCCGCTGTTGGGGTCGTAATAACCTCCAGAACCCCCTCGGGCAGCGAATTCCACATCTCGACTACTCGATGCGTTAAAAGTTTTTTTTACTCTTGTCCCTGATTCTTATTCTCAATCCTTGCACCAATGGGAACAGCTTGAATCGATCTACTCTGTTCACAACCCAATGATTCTCAATCAAATCTCCTCTCTGCCTTCTTTCACCCAAGGAAAACGCTGCCACGTTGCCAAACTGCCAGCAATACCGAAGTTCCTCATCACCCGAACCATTCTCCTGAAACCTTTCGGCTTCCTCATCAATGTCTTCACATCCTTCCGAAGTGTGGTGCTCCGAGCTGGGGGCAATGTTCCAGCCAGTGACGTTCTATTCGAAGAGTAGGCCCTGTTGTCATGCAGGAAGCACAGCTGGCCATTCCCCATGGTAATAACCAGATTGAAGGATCAATATTGGCCCGGACATCAGGACGATCTTCCCCCGCTCTTCGTCACAATAACAAGAGATCTTTTCCGTCCACCTGAAAGGGCAGACTGGGCCCCAGTTTAACGTCAAAGTCAAAGAGATCTAGGAGTACAGGTCCACAGGTCACTGAAAGGGGCAACACAGGTGGAGAAGGTAGTCAAGAAGGCATACAGCATGCTTGCCTTCATTGGCCGGGGCATTGAGTATAAGAATTGGCAAGTCATGTTGCAGCTGTATAGAACCTTAGTTAGGCCACACATGGAGTATAGTGTTCAATTCTGGTCGCCACACTACCAGAAGGATGTGGAGGCTTTAGAGAGGGTGCAGAAGAGATTTACCAGGATGTTGCCTCGTATGGAGGGCATTAGAAATGAGGAGCGGTTGAATAAACTCGGTTTGTTCTCACTGGAACGAAGGAGGTTGAGGGGTGACCTGATAGAGGTCTACAAAATTATGAGGGGCATAGACAGAATGGATAGTCAGAGGCATTTCCCCAGGGTAGAGGGGTCAATTACTAGGGGGCATAGGTTTAAGGTGCAAGGGGCAAGGTTTAGAGGAGATGCACGAGGCAAGTTTTTTTACGCAGAGAGCAGTGGGTGCCTGGAACTCGCTACCGGAGGAGGTGGTGGAAGCAGGGACGATAGTGACATTTAAGGGGCATCTTGACAAATACATGAATAGGATGGGAATAGAGGGATACGGACCCAGGAAGTGTAGAAGATTGTAGTTTAGTCGGGCAGCATGGTCGGCACGGGCTTGGAGGGCCGAAGGGCCTGTTCCTGTGCTGTACTTTTCTTTGTTCTTTGTTCTTCTTTTGTCCCTCATGAAAAACAGCACCTTTGACAGTGCAGCACCCCCAGCACACCGCATGGAGTGCCAGCCTGGATTTCTGTGCTAAAGTTCTGGAGTGGGACTTGACCCAGGAAGTATGGGTCAGAGTGTGTGGAAAGGAAAAGGTTCTCAAAACATGGGTCCCTTAGAAAAGGGAAAATCGCAGCAAAGATTAAGGAAAGTGCGGGGACGTTAAACAAATATTTCGTACTCGTCTTCACCGGTGGATGTTGAAGACAAAGTACCAGAAACGGTGGCGAACTATAATGAGAGCGAGAAGGAGGCAGATGGACAGTCCGCTAACTCAACTGGTCTTTGGAACTCTCTTCCTCAATAGGAGGTGCAAGCAAAGTCTTTGCTTATTTTTAAGGCCGAGCTGGATAGATTCTTGATTACCCAGGGGGTGAAAGGTTATCAGGGCGCAATGACCCTCATGAAACCCACGGGCCCACTCTATCTCCCTGGGGACTTGTGGAATACAAACTTCCCCGTTAGTGAGCTGAGGCCCATCAGCTGGGACACTTGGGAACAGACTTATAAAAGCCGGCCTGGACTGGGCCTGGCTAGAACGGAGCTGTATGCCACGTTGCAGCCTTTACTTTCACTGTCAAATTAAACCTCTTTTGGATTTATCTTCCTGGGCCTTCCGAGCTTTTCTCCTGGCAACAAGGAAAACAGCGCCTTCAATCCTGGATGTCCTGACCGCACTAAATTGCCCAGCACAAGGGTGGAGTCGCTTTTCGGAAGGCTGGAGGCCTATGGTACAGGTCTGGACGATCGGGCCCAGTATACCAAATGGATGCGGTATTTATTCCAGGCAAATGGTATTGTTGGAGTTTAGCGAAAAACGTAATACTCCTGACCACCTGCGGGGCCCCGACTTTGAGTGTAATTTTTGAAGAATAAGAGGATTAAGGGTTATGGTGTTCGGGCCGGAAAGTGGAGCTGAGTCCACAAAAGATCAGCCATGATCTCATTGAATGGCGGAGCAGGCTCGAGGGGCCAGATGGCCGACTCCTGCTCCTAGTTCTTATGTAATTAAGAGCCACACCTATCCGGAGGCTCCGAACTCAAAAACCTTTAATGAACTTATAGAACTTGTTGCAAATCATTATAACCCAATCCGCCGGTAATTATGCAGAGGTATGTCTTTAACAGGCGAACTCCTGGGGAATCGGTTATGGAGTTTTTGACGTGCCTTCGCAGGCACGAGCACTGTGACTATGGACCCTCCCTCCCTGAGATGCTGAGAGATCGGTTGATGTGTGGCAGTAACAATATGGCGACTCAGAGGAAGCTGTTGGCAGAACCATCCCTGGATCTGAAACAGGCCATAGAGTTGCCGCCCTCCCATGACGACGCGTAAAAGCAATTAGAGGATTACGACAGGCACAGAGTTGGCCGGCCCCCATTCCGACAAGTGACCACCCCCACCCCAAGGATGGGATTGACACGATCCAGTCCCCTCCAAAATAGCGCCGCGATCAGGCCCACTGGCCAAGGGCTGCCACAATCCGAGGATAATGAGGAAATTGTGCACATCTGTGCTGCACCCACGGCCGCAGGAACTGTGGCCGTCGAGGACACCAGAATCGCCAGCGAGCACGCTGCCCTGGTCAGGTGACACAAAGACCCCGCGGGAGCCAGGGTTTTGCACATTGCCCCACCTGAGGAAGACGGCTACATTCAGTTAAACTGCATCAGGGCCCCAGAGGAGCCCCAGTAAGAATAACGCTCCACGTTAGTGGTCGCCCATTGCATATGTACATTGATACAGAGGCTGCTGTTATAATTATTGGGCATCCAGCACCTGGAAAGATACCAAGACCCAGTTGGCAACATACACCGGCGGACCACTGACCATCATTGGGACCACGGTGGCCCCAATGGTCGTGGTGCAGGGACCCGGGCCCAGCCTCCTGGGCCATGATTGGTTACAGTGACTCCACTTCGACTGGCAACAAAGCAGGATGGGTAATAGCTGTTTGTATGAAGTCCTTGGAAAGCACCCAGAGGTTTTCCAGGATGGTCTGGGAAAGCTAAAGAGGGGCCACAGCTAAAATCTGCATCGACCCAAATATTTTAGGGCCAGTCCGATCCCATATGCCCTGCTGTCGAAGGTGGACGATGAGCTGAGCCGCCTGGAGAACCCATTCCAGTTCGTAGAGTGGGTAGCGCCAGTGGTTCCAGTGCTGAAGCCAGACAAGCCCATTTGCCTGTGTGGCGACTATAAGATGACCGTCAACAAGGCCTCCCACCAGGACAGGTGCCCCATGCCATGTGTAGAGGACCTGTAGCAAAGTTAGCTGGGGGCCACTCCTTCACAAACTGGATATGAACCATGCGTACCTCCAGCTGGAGTTTAATGCATCATCTAGAAAATATGTCACCGTCAAGATCCACAGGGGGCTGTACGAGTAGGGGCTGTCCAGGCATTTAAAAAGGGCATTAAAACACAGACTGCAAGGTCCATTGATACAAATCTGGCACGATTCCGGTTTACTTCCTGGACGACACCACGTGCTGCATTACTGATGGGCTGACGCCTCTGGACCTGCCTAAGTAGGTAGAAAAGAAGCAGGACCTTCAGAAGAAGCACCACGATCATTGAACGTGTGACAGAGGGTTTAAACCTGGGGACATGGTCCACATTCAAAATTTCGGGGATGGTGCCCCAGGGACCACAGTGAAGAGATCAGGACCAGACGGTCAAGACTGGAGATCGAACATTGCGAAAAGACGTGGACCACCTCAAAGGCAGGAAGTCTGCCACAGAGCAAACCACGCTGGACGAATTTGTCCTTCGCCCCCCCCCCCCCCCACCCCCCCCTGTCTGCCATCTGTGAATCAATGGACACCCCCCACCAGAGACCTGTGCCCAGGTCAGCAAGATTTGGATGATTCAGTGTCTGATATGAACACAGAATCCTTAGCACTTTCAGAGGATATTATGGTTGGATACGGATCTCCGGCAGGACCCCCCTGGCATTCAGCGCGGAAAAGGCACTCCCCCCACACGACACACGCCCCCTGACCCAGCCCCACAGTTACAAGAAGCACATCCACAGGACAAATGTGGAGACCCACTTTACAACCAGCTTCTGAGGAACCTTTGGACTTTGTGTGGGGTTGGGGGGGGGGGGGGGGAAGAGGGATGTAATAACCCTTGTGAGATCCGCGGGGAAACCCCAATCAATTTCCCCTTGGGGCTCGTGGAGTATGAGCTCCCCCCTTATTGGATGGAGGCCCATCAACTGGAACTTATGGAAATCGACGTATAAAAACTGGGCCGGACTGGGACGGGCTGGAATGGTCATCCCGTTTGGGACCTTGGAGCCGTAAGCCGCACTGAGGCCTTTTGTTTTGTTGTTGAATTGAACCTCTTTTGAATTTACCTCCTTGGGCCTCCTTAATACCGGGGGGGGGGGGGGGGGGGGGGGGGGGGGAATGTGGGAGGTGGGAATGTGGGATGAGGTTACGATCAGATCAGCCATGATCTCACTGAATGAGAGAGCAGGCTCGAGGGGCCAAGTGGCCTACTCCCGCTCCTAATTCATATGTATGTTTATATGCTACATGAAGAGGAGAGGGAGGAACTTCAATTAATATTAGTAAAGGAAGTAGTCCTGGAGAAATTAATGAGACTAAAATCGCCGAGACCTGATGGCCTACATACTGGAAACCGGAATGTTAAAAAAGACTTTGGCCTCAATGGGAATATGGTGCTCCATTTGGAGTATCGTACTTCAGTATGGAATTGGAATCATAATCATAATCTTTATTGTCACAAGTAGACTTACAAAAAAGGGGCTGATTTAGCGCAGGGCTAAATCGCTGGCTTTGAAAGCAGACCAAGGCAAGCCAGCAGCACGGCTCAATTCCCGTACCAGCCTCCCCGAACAGGCGCTGGAATGTGGAGACTAGGGGCTTTTCACAGTAACTTCATTTGAAGCCTACTTGTGACAATAAGCGATTTTTCATTTCATTCCATTTAATTAACACTGCAATGAAGTTACTGTGGAAAACAAGGGTGCAGAATAGATTTGCCAGGGATGTGGGGCTTGAATTTGGGAAGTTAAGTGGTGTAGTGGTATTATTGCTGGACTAGTAATACCGACACCCAGAGTCATTCTCTGGGCACCAGTGTTCAAATCCCGCCATGGCAAACGGTAAAATTTGAATTAAAAGTCTAACGATGACCATGAGACCCATGTCGATCGTTGTAAAAACCCATCTGGGTCACCAATGTCCCTCAGGGAAGGAAATCTGCCGTCCTTACCCGGTCTGGCCTACATGTGACTCCAGACCCACAGCAAAGTGGTTGACTCTGAAAAAGGTTACGTGTGTATATAGGAGAAGCTGGCCTGGTCTCCAGAGGAGAGAGAGTAGAGAGGAGGTTTGACAGGGGTGTTCAAAGTCATGCGGGGTCAGGACAGAGTAGATAGACAGATGGATATCTCCTTCCCCCCCCCCGATGCCGGCAATGCCGATCGCGATCGGGCGGAAAATCGGGGGTCCGGCTGAAATCGAGGTTTGTGCCGGCCGTCGAACCAACCACTCTGGTCCACGCCAACCCCACCCCCCCCCCCCCCACCCCCCCACCCCCACCACCACCACCACCACCCTCGTGGGCATCAGGATTCGCACCCACACGCCAGTGGCAGGATGTTAATGGACACAAACGGGTCCCAATGACACATCTGCATCCACTTAGCGGCTCTGGAATCAGATACTCTGGGCCCTCCTGATTCTTCGGTCCTCTGAGCCGGGATTCATGATAAATATCACCAAACGTGTACCTGACATGCTGGTCCTCACCGTGGGCCAACGGGGCAACTCCTTTAAGAATTCCAGCTGAGGGCCACCCGCCCCCTGCATGTTTCATGACCTGCCCACACCTCCCCTACCAGGCACCCTCCCCTGAGACCCCTCAAAATGGGAGACCCCTTAAAATGGGGATTCCCTTCCAGGGGCCCCTGAATAGAGAGACCACCCCCACACACACATCCACCAGAAAACAGAGACCCCTGTCTAGAAGCTGGAGTGTAGTCCAGACAGGGGCAGTTGAAAAAACGACAGTTGTAACACTTACCTGGAAGCCCCACGTGTCCGTTCCTGGAAAGAGAACAGCAGTGACCTGTTACTGGATCGAAACCCTCAGATCCATTAACTGGAACCCATTCATTCATTCCTGGTAGTGGGCTGTGATTGACGGCTTCTGCAATAGTGACCTTGCTTCGTTCATCTCCCTTCATGGATGAGTAACTCTAACTTACAAACATTATGGTTTGCGTTCCAGTGAGGCAAGGTGGGTGAGTTGGGGGGGTGGGGGGGAGGGCGGAACCATGAATTGCTTTGTTCCAATTCGCCTCCAGCGGTAGAGTATTGGGCTGGATTCTCCAATTTTCAGGCTATGTCCGAAGGAAGCATCTGGTCTTCCGACCAGAAAGTCAGCGCCACCCCTGCACCCATGCTCCCCCCGGAGGGGCGCGAGCAACCACGCCACATAAAGCCCCCGGCTTTACCTGCAGATACGGGCGCAGAATGGCCGGGTCCGTGGCCGTACAACATGGTGCCGGCTACGTGCGAACCGGGCCTGGCGGATAATGCCCCCCATGTGACCTCTATTGCCACCCCCGGCCAGCGGAACGGCTCCCCAGCCCGCCCGACTGCGGCGCTGGACACAGTCCGCAGCGAGGTTAAAGAACCCTCAGAGCAAATGCGCCCCACGCCATCGGGGAGTCAGCCCATCGGGGGCGGAGCATCAGGGGAGGGCCTTCAGGTGAGGTCCAGAGGCCGTCCCAACGGCCTGCTCACCGAGGGGGTGGAGCATCCAAAAACAGGTGCCGCCCTCGATTTCGGCTTCAAATCGGATTCTCCGGCCAATCGGCGAATGCGATTTTGCCGTCGGCAATCGGAGAATACAATCCTAAGTCTCCAAAACGGAGAATCCCGGCAAATGTTCCCATTGAATGGAATGATATGAGGGGCCTAGACAGGGTGGATAGTCAGAGGCTTTTCCCCAGGGTAGAGGGGTCAATTACTAGGGGGCATAGGTTTAAGGTGAGAGGGGCAAGGTTTAGAGGAGAGGTACGAGGTAAGTAAGTTTTTTACACAGAGGGTAGTGGGTGCCTGGAACTCGCTACCGGAGGAGGTGGTGCAAGCAGGGACGATAGTGACATTTAAGGGGCATCGTGAAAAATACATGAATAGGATGGGAATAGAGGGATACGGACCCAGGAAGTGTGGAAGATTTTAGTTCAGTCGGGCAGCATGGCCGGCACGGGCTTGGAGGGCCGAAGGGCCTGTTCCTGTGCTGTACTTTTCTTTGTTCTTTGTTCTTTGTTCTTTGATCCAAAGGACACAGACTTGAGGTAATTGGCAACAGAAGCAATGGAGACATGAGGAAAACAGCGAGTGGTTAACCATGATGTGGAGATGCCGGCGTTGGACTGGGGTGAGCACAGTAAGATGTCTTACAACACCAGGTTAAAGTCCAACAGGTTTGTTTCGAATCACCAGCTGAAGGAGCTGCGCTCCGAAAGCTAGTGAGCGGTTAAGATCTGGAATACACTGTCTATGAGTGTGGTGGAGACAGATTCACACAGCGAGTGGTTAGGATCTGGAATGTACTGTCTGAGAGTGTGGTGGAGGCAGATTCACACAGCGAGTGGTTAGGATCTGGAATGTACTGTCTGTGAGTGTGGTGGAGACAGATTCACACAGCGAGTGGTTAGGATCTGGAATGTACTGTCTGAGAGTGTGGTGGAGACAGATTCACACAGCGAGTGGTTAGGATCTGGAATGTACTGTCTGTGAGTGTTGTGGAGGCAGATTCACACAGCGAGTGGTTAGGATCTGGAATGTACTGTCTGTGAGTGTGGTGGAGACAGATTCACACAGCGAGTGGTTAGGATCTGGAATGTACTGTCTGAGAGTGTGGTGGAGACAGATTCACACAGCGAGTGGTTAGGATCTGGAATGTACTGTCTGTGAGTGTGGTGGAGACAGATCAAATCTGTTTCAAATCACGAGCTTTCATCTGAGGAAGGGGCAGTGCTCCGAAAGCTAGTGATTCAAAACAAACCTGGTGGACTTTAACCTGGTGTTGTAAGACTGCTTACAGGATCTGGAATGTGCTGTCTGTGAGTGTGGTGGAGGCAGATTCACACAGAGAGTGGTTAGGATCTGGAATGTACTGTCTGAGAGTTTGGTGGAGACAGATTTAATGGAGACTTTCAAGAGGGAGATGTTTCATTATCCGAGAGAAGACTCTGCAGGGCGACGGAGAAAGGGTGGGGGAGTGAGATGAGGGTGAGTGGGTGGGGAGTGCGGCAGGGGTGGGGGAGTGGGGCGAGGGTAGGAGAGTGGGACGAGGGTGAGTGGGTGGGGAGTGCGACAGGGGCGGGTGAGTGGGGCAAGGGTAGGAGAGTGGAACGAGGGTGGGGGAGTGAGACGATAGCGAGGGAGTGGGGCGAGGGCGGGGGAGTGGGATGAGGGCAGGGGAGTGGGACGAGGGCGGGGGAGTGGGGCGAGGGTGGGGGAGTGAGACGAGGGCGGGTGGTGGGATGAGGACGGGGGAGTGGGGCGAGGGTGGGGGAGTGAGACGATAGCGAGGGAGTGGGGCGAGGGCGAGGGCGGGGGAGTGGGATGAGGGCAGGGGAGTGGGACGAGGGCGGGGGAGTGGGACGAGGGCGGTGGAGTGGGGCGAGGGAGTGGGGCGAGGGCGGGTTAGTGGGGCGAGGGTAGGGGGAGTGGGGCGAGGGCGGGGGAGTGGGGCGAGGGTAGGGGAGTGGGACGAGGGCGGGGGAGTGGGACGAGGGTAGGGGAGAGGGGCGGGGGAGTGGGGCGAGGGCGGGGGAGTGGGGCGAGGGCGGGGGAGTGGGACGAGGGCGGGGGAGTGGGACGAGGGCGGGGGAGTGGGACGAGGGCGGGGGAGTGGGACGAGGGCGGGGGAGTGGGACGAGGGCGGGGGAGTGGGACGAGGGCGGGGGAGTGGGACGAGGGCGGGGGAGTGGGACGAGGGTGGGGGAGTGGGACGAGGGCGAGGGCGGGGGAGTGGGGCGAGGGTGGGGGAGTGGGGCGAGGGCGAGGGCGGGGGAGTGGGGCGAGGGCGGGGGAGTGGGGCGGGGGAGTGGGGCGAGGGCGGGGGAGTGGGGCGAGGGCGGGGGAGTGGGGCGAGGGCGGGGGAGTGGGGCGAGGGTAGGGGAGTGGGACGCGGGTAGGGGAGTGGGGCGAGGGCGGGGGAGTGGAACGAGGGAGGGGGAGTGGGGCGAGGGCGGGGGAGTGAGACGAGGGCGGGGGAGTGGGGCGAGGGCGGGGGAGTGGGGCGGGGGAGTGGGACGAGGGCGGGGGAGTGGGACGAGGGCGGGGGAGTGGGACGAGGGCGGGGGAGTGGGACGAGGGCGGGGGAGTGGGACGAGGGCGGGGGAGTGGGACGAGGGTGGGGGAGTGGGACGAGGGCGAGGGTGGGGGAGTAGGGCGAGGGCGGGGGAGTGGGGCGGGGGAGTGGGGCGGGGGAGTGGGGCGGGGGAGTGGGGCGAGGGCGGGGGAGTGGGGCGAGGGCGGGGGAGTGGGGCGAGGGCGGGGGAGTGGGGCGAGGGCGGGGGAGTGGGGCGAGGGCGGGGGAGTGGGGCGAGGGCAGGGGAGTGCGACGAGGGTAGGGGAGTGGGACGCGGGTAGGGGAGTGGGGCGAGGGCGGGGGAGTGGAACGAGGGAGGGGGAGTGGGGCGAGGGCGGGGGAGTGAGACGAGGGTAGGGGAGTGGGACGCGGGTAGGGGAGTGGGGCGAGGGTAGGGGAGTGGGACGAGGGTAGGGGAGTGGGACGAGGGTAGGGGAGTGGGACGAGGGTAGGGGAGTGGGACGAGGGTAGGGGGAGTGGGACGAGGGTAGGGGGAGTGGGACGAGGGTAGGGGGAGTGGGACGAGGGTAGGGGAGTGGGACGAGGGTAGGGGAGTGGGACGAGGGTAGGGGAGTGGGACGAGGGTAGGGGGAGTGGGACGAGGGTAGGGGGAGTGGGACGAGGGTAGGGGAGTGGGGCGAGGGTAGGGGAGTGGGACGAGGGTAGGGGAGTGGGACGAGGGTAGGGGAGTGGGACGAGGGTAGGGGGAGTGGGACGAGGGTAGGGGGAGTGGGACGAGGGTAGGGGAGTGGGGCGAGGGTAGGGGAGTGGGGCGAGGGTAGGGGAGTGGGGCGAGGGTAGGGGAGTGGGGCGAGGGTAGGGGGAGTGGGACGAGGGTAGGGGGAGTGGGACGAGGGTAGGGGAGTGGGACGAGGGTAGGGGAGTGGGACGAGGGTAGGGGAGTGGGACGAGGGTAGGGGAGTGGGACGAGGGTAGGGGAGTGGGACGCGACTTGGGGAGTGGGACGAGGGTGGGGGAGTGGGACGAGGGCGGGGGAGTGGGACGAGGGCGGGGGAGTGGGACGAGGGCAGGGGAGTGGGACGAGGGTAGGGGAGTGGGACGAGGGTAGGGGAGTGGGACGCGACTTGGGGAGTGGGACGAGGGTGGGGGAGTGGGACGAGGGCGGGGGAGTGGGACGAGGGCGGGGGAGTGGGACGAGGGCAGGGGAGTGGGGCGAGGGCCGGGGAGTGGGACGAGGGCGGGGGAGTGGGACGCGACTTGGGGAGTGGGGCGAGGGCAGGGGAGTGGGACGAGGGTAGGGGAGTGGGACGAGGGCGGGGGAGTGGGACGCGACTTGGGGAGTGGGACGAGGGTGGGGGAGTGGGACGAGGGCGGGGGAGTGGGACGAGGGCGGGGGAGTGGGACGAGGGCGGGGGAGGGGGGCGAGGGTGGGGGAGTGGGACGAGGGTAGGGGAATGGGGTGAGGGCGGGTGAGTGTGACGAGGGTGGGGGAGTGGGGCGAGGGCAGGGGAGTGGGATGAGGGCGAGGAAGTGGGGCGAGGGTAGGGGAGTGGGGCGACGGCGGGGGAGTGGGGCGACGGCGAGGGCGGGGGAATGGGGTGAGGGCGGGGGAGTGGGACGATCGCGGGGGAGTGGGACGAGGGTAGGGGTGTGGGACGAGGGCGGGGGAGTGGGACGAGGGTGTGGGAGTGGAACGAGGGCGGGGGAGTGGGACGAGGATAGGGGTGTGGGACAAGGGTTGTGGAGTTGGACGTTGGCGGGGGAGTGGGACGAGTGCGAGGGCGGGGGAGTGGGACGAGGGTAGGGGAGTGGGACTATAGCGGGAGAGTGGGACGAGGGTGGGAGAGTGGGACGAGGGTGGGAGAGTGGGACGAGGGTGGGAGAGTGGGACGATAGCGGGGGAGTGGGGCGAGGGCGAGGACGGGAGTGTGGGTCGATAGCGGGGGAGTGGGACGAGGGTCGGGGAGTGGGACGAGCGTGGGGGAGTGGGACGAGGGCGGGGGAGGGGGGCGAGGGCGGGGGAGTGGGACGAGGGCGGGGGAGTGGGACGAGGGCGGGGGAGTGGGACGAGGGCGGGGGAGTGGGACGAGGGCGGGGGAGTGGGACGAGGGCAGGGGAGGGGGGTGACGGCGAGGGCGGGGGAGTGGGACGATCGCGGGGGAGTGGGACGAGGATAGGGGTGTGGGACGAGGGTGTGGGAGTGGGACGAGGGTGTGGGAGTGGAACGAGGGTGTGGGAGTGGAACGAGGGCGGGGGAGTGGGACGAGGATAGGGGTGTGGGACAAGGGTTGTGGAGTTGGACGTTGGCGGGGGAGTGGGACGAGTGCGAGGGCGGGGGAGTGGGACGAGGGTAGGGGAGTGGGACTATAGCGGGAGAGTGGGACTATAGCGGGAGAGTGGGACGAGGGTGGGAGAGTGGGACGATAGCGGGGGAGTGGGGCGAGGGCGAGGACGGGGGTGTGGGTCGATAGCGGGGGAGTGGGACGAGGGTCGGGGAGTGGGACGAGCGTGGGGGAGTGGGACGAGGGCGGGGGAGGGGGGCGAGGGCGGGGGAGTGGGACGAGGGCGGGGGAGTGGGACGAGGGCGGTGGAGTGGGACGAGGGCGGGGGAGTGGGACGAGGGCAGGGGAGGGGGGCGAGGGCGGGGGAGTGGGACGAGGGCGGGGGAGTGGGACGCGACTTGGGGAGTGGGACGAGGGTGGGGGAGTGGGACGAGGGCGGGGGAGTTGGACGCGGGTTGGGGAGTGGGACGAGGGTGTGGGAGTGGGACGAGGGCGGGGGAGTGGGACGAGGGCGGGGGAGTGGGGTGACGGCGAGGGCGGGGGAGTGGGACGATCGCGGGGGAGTGGGACGAGGGTGTGGGAGTGGGACGAGGGTGTGGGAGTGGGACGAGGGCGGGGGAGTGGGACGAGGATAGGGGTGTGGGACGAGGGCGGGGGAGTGGGGCGAGGGTAGGGGAGTGGGACGAGGGTGTGGGAGTGGGACGAGGGTGTGGGAGTGGAACGAGGGTGTGGGAGTGGAACGAGGGCGGGGGAGTGGGACGAGGATAGGGGTGTGGGACAAGGGTTGGGGAGTTGGACGTTGGCGGGGGAGTGGGACGAGTGCGAGGGCGGGGGAGTGGGATGAGGGTAGGGGAGTGGGACTATAGCGGGAGAGTGGGACGATAGCGGGGGAGTGGGGCGAGGGCGAGGACGGGGGTGTGGGTCGATAGCGGGGGAGTGGGGCGAGGGCGGGGGTGTGGGACGAGGGCGGGGGAGTGGGACGAGGGTGGGGGAGTGGGACGAGGGCGGGGGAGTGGGACGAGGGCGGGGGAGTGGGACGAGGGCGGGGGAGTGGGACGAGGGCGGGGGAGTGGGACGAGGGCGGGGGAGTGGGACGAGGGCGGGGGAGTGGGACGAGGGCAGGGGAGGGGGGCGAGGGCGGGGGAGTGGGACGAGGGCGGGGGAGTGGGACGCGACTTGGGGAGTGGGACGAGGGTGGGGGAGTGGGACGAGGGCGGGGGAGTTGGACGCGGGTTGGGGAGTGGGACGAGGGCGGGGGAGGGGACGAGGGCGGGGGAGTGGGACGAGGGCGGGTGAGGGGGGCGAGGGCGGGAGAGTGGGACGAGGGCGGGGGAGTGGGACTAGGGCGGGGGTGTGGGACGAGGGCGGGGGAGTGGGACGAGGGCGGGGGAGTGGGGCGAGGGCGGGGGAGTGGGACGAGGGCGGGGGAGTGCGACGCGGGCGGGGGAGTGGGGCGAGGGCGGGGGAGTGGAACGAGGGCGGGGGAGTGGGACGAGGATAGGGGTGTGGGACGAGGGTGTGGGAGTGGGACGAGGATAGGGGTGTGGGACGAGGGTGTGGGAGTGGGACGAGGGCGGGGGAGTGTGACGCGGGTTGGGGAGTGGGGCGAGGGTAGGGGAGTGGGACGAGGATAGGGGTGTGGGACGAGGGTGTGGGAGTGGGACGAGGGCGGGGGAGTGTGACGCGGGTTGGGGAGTGGGGCGAGGGTAGGGGAGTGGGGCGAGGGCGGGGGAGTGTGACGCGGGTTGGGGAGTGGGGCGAGGGTAGGGGAGTGGGGCGAGGGTGGGGGAGTGGGGCGAGGTTTGGGGAGTGTGACGCGGGTTGGGGAGTGGGGCGAGGGTAGGGGAGTGGGGCGAGGGTGGGGGAGTGGGGCGAGGTTAGGGGAGTGGGGCGAGGGCGGGGGAGTGGGGCGAGGGCGGGGGAGTGGGGCGAGGGTAGGGGAGTGCGACACGGGTAGGGGAGTGGGACGAGGGTAGGGGAGTGGGACGAGGGTGGGGGAGTGGGATGAGGACGAGGAAGTGGGGCGAGGGTAGGGGAGTGGGGCGACGGCGGGGGAGTGGGGCGACGGCGGGGGAGTGGGGCGACGGCGAGGGCGGGGGAATGGGGTGAGGGCGGGGGAGTGGGACGATCGCGGGGGAGTGGGACGAGGGTAGGGGTGTGGGACGAGGGTGTGGGAGTGGGACGAGGGCGGGGGAGTGGGACGAGGGCGGGGGAGTGGGGTGACGGCGAGGGCGGGGGAGTGGGACGATCGCGGGGGAGTGGGACGAGGGTAGGGGTGTGGGACGAGGGTGTGGGAGTGGGACGAGGGCGGGGGAGTGGAACGAGGGCGGGGGAGTGGGACGAGGATAGGGGTGTGGGACGAGGGTGTGGGAGTGGGACGAGGGTGTGGGAGTGGAACGAGGGTGTGGGAGTGGAACGAGGGCGGGGGAGTGGGACGAGGATAGGGGTGTGGGACAAGGGTTGGGGAGTTGGACGTTGGCGGGGGAGTGGGACGAGTGCGAGGGCGGGGGAGTGGGATGAGGGTAGGGGAGTGGGACTATAGCGGGAGAGTGGGACGAGGGTGGGAGAGTGGGACGATAGCGGGGGAGTGGGGCGAGGGCGAGGACGGGGGTGTGGGTCGATAGCGGGGGAGTGGGACGAGGGCGGGGGAGTGGGACAATAGCGGGGGAGTGGGACGAGGGTCGGGGAGTGGGACGAGGGTGGGGGAGTGGGACGAGGGCGGGGGAGTGGGACGAGGGCGGGGGAGTGGGACGAGGGCGGGGGAGTGGGACGAGGGCGGGGGAGTGGGACGAGGGCAGGGGAGGGGGGCGAGGGCGGGGGAGTGGGACGAGGGCGGGGGAGTGGGACGCGACTTGGGGAGTGGGACGAGGGTGGGGGAGTGGGACGAGGGCGGGGGAGTTGGACGCGGGTTGGGGAGTGGGACGAGGGCGGGGGAGGGGACGAGGGCGGGGGAGTGGGACGAGGGCGGGGGAGGGGGGCGAGGGCGGGAGAGTGGGACGAGGGCGGGGGAGGGGACGAGGGCAGGGTAGTGGGACGAGGGCAGCTGAGTGGGACGCGGGTAGGGGAGTGGGACGCGGGTAGGGGAGTGGGACGAGGGCGGGGGAGTGGGGCGAGGGTAGGGGAGTGGGGCGGGGGAGTGGGGCGAGGGCGGGGGAGTGGGACGAGGGCGGGGGAGTGGGACGAGGGCGGGGGAGTGGGACGAGGGCGGGGGAGTGGGACGAGGGCGGGGGAGTGGGACGCGACTTGGGGAGTGGGACGAGGGTGGGGGAGTGGGACGAGGGCGGGGGAGTTGGACGCGGGTTGGGGAGTGGGACGAGGGCGGGGGAGGGGACGAGGGCGGGGGAGTGGGACTAGGGCGGGGGTGTGGGACGAGGGCGGGGGAGTGGGACGAGGGCGGGGGAGTGGGGCGAGGGCGGGGGAGTGGGACGAGGGCGGGGGAGTGCGACGCGGGCAGGGGAGTGGGGCGAGGGCAGGGGAGTGTGACGCGGGTAGGGGAGTGGGGCGAGGGTAGGGGAGTGGGGCGAGGGCGGGGGAGTGGGGCGAGGGTAGGGGAGTGGGGCGAGGGCGGGGGAGTGTGACGCGGGTTGGGGAGTGGGGCGAGGGCTGGGGAGTGGGGCGAGGGCGGGGGAGTGGGGCGAGGGCGGGGGAGTGGGGTGAGGGTAGGGGAGTGGGGCGAGGGCGGGGGAGTGGGGCGAGGGCAGGGGAGTGGGGCGAGGGTAGGGGAGTGCGACACGGGTAGGGGAGTGGGACGAGGGTAGGGGAGTGGGACGAAGGTGGGGGAGTGGGATGAGGGCGAGGAAGTGGGGCGAGGGTAGGGGAGTGGGGCGACGGCGGGGGAGTGGGGCGACGGCGGGGGAGTGGGGCGACGGCGAGGGCGGGGGAATGGGGTGAGGGCGGGGGAGTGGGACGATCGCGGGGGAGTGGGACGAGGGTAGGGGTGTGGGACGAGGGTGTGGGAGTGGGACGAGGGCGGGGGAGTGGGACGAGGGCGGGGGAGTGGGGTGACGGCGAGGGCGGGGGAGTGGGACGATCGCGGGGGAGTGGGACGAGGGTAGGGGTGTGGGACGAGGGTGTGGGAGTGGGACGAGGGTGTGGGAGTGGGACGAGGGCGGGGGAGTGGAACGAGGGCGGGGGAGTGGGACGAGGATAGGGGTGTGGGACGAGGGTGTGGGAGTGGGACGAGGATGTGGGAGTGGAACGAGGGTGTGGGAGTGGAACGAGGGCGGGGGAGTGGGACGAGGATAGGGGTGTGGGACAAGGGTTGGGGAGTTGGACGTTGGCGGGGGAGTGGGACGAGTGCGAGGGCGGGGGAGTGGGACGAGGGTAGGGGAGTGGGACTATAGCGGGAGAGTGGGACGAGGGTGGGAGAGTGGGACGAGGGTGGGAGAGTGGGACGAGGGTGGGAGAGTGGGACGATAGCGGGGGAGTGGGGCGAGGGCGAGGACGGGGGTGTGGGTCGATAGCGGGGGATTGGGACGAGGGTCGGGGAGTGGGACGAGCGTGGGGGAGTGGGACGAGGGCGGGGGAGTGGGACGAGGGCGGGGGAGTGGGACGAGGGCGGGGGAGCGGGACGAGGGCGGGGGAGTGGGACGAGGGCAGGGGAGGGGGGCGAGGGCGGGGGAGTGGGACGAGGGCGGGGGAGTGGGACGCGACTTGGGGAGTGGGACGAGGGCGGGGGAGTGGGACGCGACTTGGGGAGTGGGACGAGGGTGGGGGAGTGGGACGAGGGCGGGGGAGTTGGACGCGGGTTGGGGAGTGGGACGAGGGCGGGGGAGGGGACGAGGGCGGGGGAGTGGGACGATCGCGGGGGAGTGGGACGAGGGTAGGGGTGTGGGACGAGGGTGTGGGAGTGGGACGAGGGCGGGGGAGTGGGACGAGGGCGGGGGAGTGGGGTGACGGCGAGGGCGGGGGAGTGGGACGATCGCGGGGGAGTGGGACGAGGGTAGGGGTGTGGGACGAGGGTGTGGGAGTGGGACGAGGGCGGGGGAGTGGGACGAGGGCGGGGGAGTGGGGTGACGGCGAGGGCGGGGGAGTGGGACGATCGCGGGGGAGTGGGACGAGGGTAGGGGTGTGGGACGAGGGTGTGGGAGTGGGACGAGGGTGTGGGAGTGGGACGAGGGCGGGGGAGTGGAACGAGGGCGGGGGTGTGGGACGAGGATAGGGGTGTGGGACGAGGGTGTGGGAGTGGGACGAGGGTGTGGGAGTGGAACGAGGGCGGGGGAGTGGGACGAGGATAGGGGTGTGGGACAAGGGTTGGGGAGTTGGACGTTGGCGGGGGAGTGGGACGAGTGCGAGGGCGGGGGAGTGGGACGAGGGTAGGGGAGTGGGACTATAGCGGGAGAGTGGGACGAGGGTGGGAGAGTGGGACGAGGGTGGGAGAGTGGGACGAGGGTGGGAGGGTGGGACGATAGCGGGGGAGTGGGGCGAGGGCGAGGACGGGGGTGTGGGTCGATAGCGGGGGAGTGGGGCGAGGGCGGGGGAGTGGGACGAGGGTCGGGGAGTGGGACGAGGGTGGGGGAGTGGGACGAGGGCGGGGGAGTGGGACGAGGGCGGGGAAGTGGGACGAGGGCGGGGGAGTGGGACGAGGGCGGGGGAGTGGGACGAGGGCGGGGGAGTGGGACGAGGGCAGGGGAGGGGGGCGAGGGCGGGGGAGTGGGACGAGGGCGGGGGAGTGGGACGCGACTTGGGGAGTGGGACGAGGGTGGGGGAGTGGGACGAGGGCGGGGGAGTTGGACGCGGGTTGGGGAGTGGGACGAGGGCGGGGGAGGGGACGAGGGCGGGGGAGTGGGACGAGGGCGGGGGAGTGGGACGAGGGCGGGGGAGTGGGACGAGGGCGGGGGAGTGGGACGAGGGCGGGGGAGTGGGACGAGGGCGGGGGAGTGGGGCGAGGGCGGGGGAGTGGGACGAGGGCGGGGGAGTGCGACGCGAGCGGGGGAGTGGGACGAGGGCGGGGGAGTGCGACGCGAGCGGGGGAGTGGGGCGAGGGCAGGGGAGTGTGACGCGGGTTGGGGAGTGGGGCGAGGGTAGGGGAGTGGGGCGAGGGCTGTGGAGTGGGGCGATGTTTGGGGAGTGTGACGCGGGTTGGGGAGTGGGGCGAGGGTAGGGGAGTGGGGCGAGGGTGGGGGAGTGGGGCGAGGTTAGGGGAGTGGGGCGAGGGCGGGGGAGTGGGGCGAGGGCGGGGGAGTGGGGCGAGGGTAGGGGAGTGGGGCGAGGGCGGGGGAGTGGGGCGAGGGCAGGGGAGTGGGGCGAGGGTAGGGGAGTGCGACACGGGTAGGGGAGTGGGACGAGGGTAGGGGAGTGGGACGAGGGTGGGGGAGTGGGACGAGGGCGGGGGAGTGGGACGAGGGCGGGGGAGTGCGACGCGGGCAGGGGAGTGGGGCGAGGGCAGGGGAGTGTGACGCGGGTTGGGGAGTGGGGCGAGGGTAGGGGAGTGGGGCGAGGGCGGGGGAGTGGGGCGAGGGTAGGGGAGTGGGGCGAGGGCGGGGGAGTGTGACGCGGGTTGGGGAGTGGGGCGAGGGCTGGGGAGTGGGGCGAGGGCGGGGGAGTGGGGCGAGGGCGGGGGAGTGGGGTGAGGGTAGGGGAGTGGGGCGAGGGCGGGGGAGTGGGGCGAGGGCAGGGGAGTGGGGCGAGGGTAGGGGAGTGCGACACGGGTAGGGGAGTGGGACGAGGGTAGGGGAGTGGGACGAAGGTGGGGGAGTGGGATGAGGGCGAGGAAGTGGGGCGAGGGTAGGGGAGTGGGGCGACGGCGGGGGAGTGGGGCGACGGCGGGGGAGTGGGGCGACGGCGAGGGCGGGGGAATGGGGTGAGGGCGGGGGAGTGGGACGATCGCGGGGGAGTGGGACGAGGGTAGGGGTGTGGGACGAGGGTGTGGGAGTGGGACGAGGGCGGGGGAGTGGGACGAGGGCGGGGGAGTGGGGTGACGGCGAGGGCGGGGGAGTGGGACGATCGCGGGGGAGTGGGACGAGGGTAGGGGTGTGGGACGAGGGTGTGGGAGTGGGACGAGGGTGTGGGAGTGGGACGAGGGCGGGGGAGTGGAACGAGGGCGGGGGAGTGGGACGAGGATAGGGGTGTGGGACGAGGGTGTGGGAGTGGGACGAGGATGTGGGAGTGGAACGAGGGTGTGGGAGTGGAACGAGGGCGGGGGAGTGGGACGAGGATAGGGGTGTGGGACAAGGGTTGGGGAGTTGGACGTTGGCGGGGGAGTGGGACGAGTGCGAGGGCGGGGGAGTGGGACGAGGGTAGGGGAGTGGGACTATAGCGGGAGAGTGGGACGAGGGTGGGAGAGTGGGACGAGGGTGGGAGAGTGGGACGAGGGTGGGAGAGTGGGACGATAGCGGGGGAGTGGGGCGAGGGCGAGGACGGGGGTGTGGGTCGATAGCGGGGGATTGGGACGAGGGTCGGGGAGTGGGACGAGCGTGGGGGAGTGGGACGAGGGCGGGGGAGTGGGACGAGGGCGGGGGAGTGGGACGAGGGCGGGGGAGCGGGACGAGGGCGGGGGAGTGGGACGAGGGCAGGGGAGGGGGGCGAGGGCGGGGGAGTGGGACGAGGGCGGGGGAGTGGGACGCGACTTGGGGAGTGGGACGAGGGTGGGGGAGTGGGACGAGGGCGGGGGAGTTGGACGCGGGTTGGGGAGTGGGACGAGGGCGGGGGAGGGGACGAGGGCGGGGGAGTGGGACGATCGCGGGGGAGTGGGACGAGGGTAGGGGTGTGGGACGAGGGTGTGGGAGTGGGACGAGGGCGGGGGAGTGGGACGAGGGCGGGGGAGTGGGGTGACGGCGAGGGCGGGGGAGTGGGACGATCGCGGGGGAGTGGGACGAGGGTAGGGGTGTGGGACGAGGGTGTGGGAGTGGGACGAGGGCGGGGGAGTGGGACGAGGGCGGGGGAGTGGGGTGACGGCGAGGGCGGGGGAGTGGGACGATCGCGGGGGAGTGGGACGAGGGTAGGGGTGTGGGACGAGGGTGTGGGAGTGGGACGAGGGCGGGGGAGTGGAACGAGGGCGGGGGTGTGGGACGAGGATAGGGGTGTGGGACGAGGGTGTGGGAGTGGGACGAGGGTGTGGGAGTGGAACGAGGGCGGGGGAGTGGGACGAGGATAGGGGTGTGGGACAAGGGTTGGGGAGTTGGACGTTGGCGGGGGAGTGGGACGAGTGCGAGGGCGGGGGAGTGGGACGAGGGTAGGGGAGTGGGACTATAGCGGGAGAGTGGGACGAGGGTGGGAGAGTGGGACGAGGGTGGGAGAGTGGGACGAGGGTGGGAGGGTGGGACGATAGCGGGGGAGTGGGGCGAGGGCGAGGACGGGGGTGTGGGTCGATAGCGGGGGAGTGGGGCGAGGGCGGGGGAGTGGGACGAGGGTCGGGGAGTGGGACGAGGGTGGGGGAGTGGGACGAGGGCGGGGGAGTGGGACGAGGGCGGGGAAGTGGGACGAGGGCGGGGGAGTGGGACGAGGGCGGGGGAGTGGGACGAGGGCGGGGGAGTGGGACGAGGGCAGGGGAGGGGGGCGAGGGCGGGGGAGTGGGACGAGGGCGGGGGAGTGGGACGCGACTTGGGGAGTGGGACGAGGGTGGGGGAGTGGGACGAGGGCGGGGGAGTTGGACGCGGGTTGGGGAGTGGGACGAGGGCGGGGGAGGGGACGAGGGCGGGGGAGTGGGACGAGGGCGGGGGAGTGGGACGAGGGCGGGGGAGTGGGACGAGGGCGGGGGAGTGGGACGAGGGCGGGGGAGTGGGACGAGGGCGGGGGAGTGGGGCGAGGGCGGGGGAGTGGGACGAGGGCGGGGGAGTGCGACGCGAGCGGGGGAGTGGGACGAGGGCGGGGGAGTGCGACGCGAGCGGGGGAGTGGGGCGAGGGCAGGGGAGTGTGACGCGGGTTGGGGAGTGGGGCGAGGGTAGGGGAGTGGGGCGAGGGCTGTGGAGTGGGGCGATGTTTGGGGAGTGTGACGCGGGTTGGGGAGTGGGGCGAGGGTAGGGGAGTGGGGCGAGGGTGGGGGAGTGGGGCGAGGTTAGGGGAGTGGGGCGAGGGCGGGGGAGTGGGGCGAGGGCGGGGGAGTGGGGCGAGGGTAGGGGAGTGGGGCGAGGGCGGGGGAGTGGGGCGAGGGCAGGGGAGTGGGGCGAGGGTAGGGGAGTGCGACACGGGTAGGGGAGTGGGACGAGGGTAGGGGAGTGGGACGAGGGTGGGGGAGTGGGACGAGGGCGGGGGAGTGGGACGAGGGCGGGGGAGTGGGGCGAGGGTAGGGGAGTGGGGCGAGGGTGGGGGAGTGGGACGAGGGTGGGGGAGTGGGACGAGGGCGGGGGAGTGGGACGAGGGCGGGGGAGTGGGGCGAGGGTGGGGGAGTGGGACGAGGGCGGGGGAGTGGGACGAGGGCGGGGGAGAGGGGCGAGGGCGGGGGAGTGGGGCGAGGGCAGGGGAGTGGGGCGAGGGTAGGGGAGTGCGACACGGGTAGGGGAGTGGGACGAGGGTAGGGGAGTGGGACGAGGGTGGGGGAGTGGGACGAGGGCGGGGGAGTGGGGCGAGGGTAGGGGAGTGGGGCGAGGGTGGGGGAGTGGGACGAGGGTGGGGGAGTGGGACGAGGGCGGGGGAGTGGGGCGAGGGTGGGGGAGTGGGACGAGGGCGGGGGAGTGGGACGAGGGCGGGGTAGAGAGGCGAGCTGAGAGTGCAAAGTTCTCTTGCAGAGAGCTGGCGCGAATGTGACAGACCGAATGCCCTCCTTCGATAATGTAACCATTCTACAATGCAGCGTTTCTTCCTATAATTAGAGTGAGGCAAGGCAATTAATTAATATCTGTAAAGGAAATGTACAGGAGAAATTAATGAGACGAAAATATCAACCAATCCCCTGGACTAGTCGCCCTACATACTCCGAGTTTAGCAGTGGTGAAGCTTTGGTTTTGATCTTGCAGAATTTTGGAACGTTCCTGACGGATTGGGAACAATTCCACTATTTGGGCAAAGAGGGAGAGAGAAAATAACATAATATTTGTCAGTTATCAAAGTGCAAGTGTGAAGATGTGGAGATGGCAGCGTTGGACTAGTGACCCGAAACAAACCTGTTGGACTTTAACCTGGTGTTGTCAGGGTTAACCTGAGCCTTTCCATTATACGTGCCCGTGGCAAAACCTTTTTAAAGTGCAGCTTTGTTTAAATATTCTGCCTTTTTGCAAAGCGATTGCCCTGTAACTAAATATGACATGTAGTATGGACCAGTTACCCTGACATTAGGCATTGCGGGAATCTCAGGAACAAGGCCCCTAGAAATCCCTGGGTTGGATTTAACAGGCCGTCCACGAGTGGGAAAACAGGCTCTGTTCTGGCAACATACCCACTGCCCATCCAACCATGATTTTACAAACGGTGGTGAAGACACTCAGCAGACTGCCCGACCTGGCCCAATTGTAATAATAATAATCTTTACTATTGTCACAAGTAGGCTTACATTAATACTGCAATGAAGTTACTGTGAAAAGCCCCCAGTCTCCACACTCCGGCGCCGGTTTGGGTACACAGAGGGAGAATTCAGAATGTTCAATTCACCTGACAGCACGTCTTTCGGGACTTGTGGGAGGAAACCGGAGCACCCGGAGGAAACCCACGCAGACACGGGGAGAACGTGCAGACTCCGCACAGACAGTGACCCAAGCCAGGAATCGAACACGGGACCCTGGCGCTGTGAAGCAACAGTGCTAACTGCTGCCGTGCCACCTAAACAGCCAGCCTAAGAGCCATACAACCAGAGGTAGATTCTGAGCTCATGAGATGTGTGGATAGAGGAATCATGGAACCCTTCACCAATAGAACAAACAAAGAACACAGAAAAGTACAGCTCAGGAACAGGCCCTTCGGCCCTCCAAGCCTGCGCCGACCATGCTGCCCGTCTAAACTAAAATCTTCTACACTTCCGGGGTCCGTATCCCTCTATTCCCATCGTATTCATGTATTTGTCAAGATGCCCCTTAAACGTCACTATCGTCCCCCGCTTCCTCAACCACCTCCTCCGGCAGCGAGTTCCAGGCACCCACTACCCTCTGTGTAAAAGCCTTGCCTCGTACATCTCCTCTAAACCTTGCCCATTGCTCCTTAAACCTATGCCCCCTAGTAATTGACCCCTCTACCCTGGGGAAAAGCCTCTGACTATCCATTCTGTCTACGTCACCCATAATTTTGTAGACCTCTATCAGGTCACCCCTGAACCTCCGTCGTTCCAGTGAGAACAAACCGAGTTTATTCAACCGCTCCTCATAGCTAATGCCCTCCATACCAGGCAACATCCTGGTAAATCTCTTCTGCACCCTCCCTAAAGCCTCCACTTCCTCTGGTAGTGTGGCGACCAGAATTGAACACTATACTCCAAGTGTGGCCTTTTACAGCTGCAACATGACTTGCCAATTTTTATACTCAATGCCCCGGCCAATGAAGACAAGCATGCCATATGCCTTCTTGACTACCTTCTCCACCTGTGTTGCCCCTTTCAGTGACCTGTGGACCTGTACACCTAGATCTCTCTGACTGTCAATACTCTTGGGGGTTCTACCATTCACTGTATATTCCCTACCTGCATTAGACCTTCCAAAATGCATTACCTCACATTTGTCCGGATTAAACTCCATCTGCCATCTCTCCGCCCAAGTCTCCAAACGATCTAAATCCTGCTGTATCATCTGACAGTCCTCATCGCTATCCGCAATTCCACCAACCTTTGTGTCGTCCGCAAACTTACTAATAGTGACTGGGTAACCCCTATTATGCCTGTCATGAAGCAGGATGGGACTATTCACATCTGCAGAGATTTCAAAACAACCATCAATCCAGTTCTATGCATGGATGAGTACCCGCTACCATTGATTAAGGCCTAGCAGGAGGACAGAGGTTCAGCAAGATTGACCTATCGCAGGCCTACCTGCTAATGAATGTTGCAGCTGAATCCCAACACCTGCTCACCGTCATCACTCACAAAGGCCTATTCCACATTCTGCTACAAGAGATTACCTTTGGAATATTGTCAGCACCCAGTTTGTTTCAATGGTCTATGAGCCAGATCCTTCGTGGTCCAGTGTTACCTTGGTTACTGATTACTGCCACCAATGACCAAGAACACTTAAGTCACCTAGAAGTCACATGGCATACGATTTGGGCGGCACAGTGGTTAGCACTGCTGCCTCACAGCTCCAGGGTCCCAGGTTCGATTCCCGGCTTGGGTCACTGTCTGTGCGGAGTCTGCACGTCCTCCCCGTGTGTGCGTGGGTTTTCTCCGGGTGCTCCGGTTTCCTCCCACAGTCCAAAGATGTGCAGGTTAGGTGGATTGGCCTTGATAAATTGCCCCTTAGAGTCCAAACGATTAGGTGGGGTTACTGGGTTATGGGGTTAGGATAGAGACTTCGGCCTAAATAGGGTGCTCTTTCCAAGGGCCGGTGCAGACTCGATGGGCCGAATGACCTCCTTCTGCACTGTAGATTCTGTGATTCAATGATTCAGGCATTCCAAAAATCCATTGAACGGCGAGTTTAACGGGGTTTTTCTCAAGGGCCGGAGCGCTGAGAAATATCATTCTAACCAACGACACTTTGCCGCTTTACTTGGCCTGGGTAAATTCTCCCCACTGAGGCCACAGTTAGAGATTTCCTGCTGGTGGACTTCAGCAGGGAATGCTCCTCGCAGTTTGCAGTGCCATTTTGTCAGGCAGCCCGGATCTTCACCCACCCGCTTTCAAGCCCCCCCATCCTGCTTTTCTGACCCCCCCCCCCCCCCTCACTACCCCAACCTTGAGGAGGCCCCCAGGAAAGTCCCTGCCCCACCTCTACTTGGCAAGGCCCACCAGGCTTGACCCCTTGCCAGGGTGCCCAGGTGGCGCTGAATGAGTGCAAGGCTGGCAGTGCCAATGTGTCGAGGGGGGGGGGGAAAGTCAGGGTGCCACCCTGCCCTGTCCCAGACGAGCCCAGAGGACTGCAGCGGCCTGCGAGGACCCCCCCCCCCCACCCCCCACCCCCCACCCCCCGAGGTGCCGCCACACCTGGTCTATGTTTGTGTGGACCAGTGCTAAATGGTGTCGTGGCGCGGTCTCCGAGGCGCGGCTGGTGAGTCCTGGGCACCAGTCGAAACCGGTGTCCGGGTGTTTAAATGGGCCGTTAAATGATCGCGCCGGGTGCAGCAAGTCTCGTGACTCGCGATCGACCCCGCCGCCTGGCGTGCTGCCCGATTTGGGCTCGCGTGCGATTCACCCGTTGCACCCGGGGTCCGAGCTGGGGTCGCTGACTTGAGCCCATGGTCTCCCTGTCAGGAAAGGTAAGTCTGACTTTTTTCAAACATCAGTCCAGTATTTAGATGGTGTAATCGATAGGGCTTACATAAAGCACCTCAGAAGATGGAGGCTCCATGACCAACCAATGTAACGCAGTTAAGATCATTCCTCGGGTTAATTAACTACTGTGGGAAATTCGTCCCAATTCTGGCAACCCTACTTAAACCATTCCAAACCTTGTTGTGCATGAACAATGAAAATGGCTTATTGTCACAAGTAGGCTTCAATGAAGTTACTGTGAAAAGCCCCTAGTCGCCACATTCCGGCGCCTGTTCGGGGAGGCTGTTACGGGAATTGAACCGTGCTGCTGGCCTGCCTTGGTCTGCTTTCAAAGCCAGCGATTTAGCCCAATGTGCTGGTTTACAAGCGTGGCAATGGACACCAGAATGCGAAAAAGCACTGAAGATGTCCTAAGTGTTGGTACATTTCAACCCAAGGTTACCATTGCAACTTGCCTGCGATCCCTCGCCGTACAGAGTGGCAGGGGTGGTGCCACACATACAGGGGAAGAAAGACCAGTAGATTTTACATCATGTGCTGAAGCAAATTACACCCGGCTGGAGAAGGAGGCACCGAGTATTACTTTGTGTGTGACAGAATTTCACCAATACCGATGTACCAGATGATAAAAGGAATGGAGCAGATGCTTCCTCTTGTGGGCCATCCTAGAACGAGAGGTCATAATCTTAGGATAAAAGGTAGCGGATTTAAAACGGAGTTGAGGAGAACTACTTCTCCCAAAGGGCTGTGAATCTGTGGAATTCGCTACCCCAGAGGTGCGGTGGATGCTGGGACAGTGAGTAAATTTAAGGAGGAGTTACACAGATTTTTCATTGGTAATGGGTGAAGGGTTATGGAGAACGGGCAGGAGGGTGGAGTTAAGGCCAGGAGGAGACGAACCACGATCGAATAGCGGAGCAGATTCGATGGGCCGAATGGCCTAATTCTGCTCCTGCATCTTATGAAGTCAGAGATGCATTGTCATGTTTGCCTTTGCCAGCTGGTGAGATCCCACCCAATAGTAAAAACCTCTTCAATTCTGCGCAGGTAGAACAGGTTCCAGTGACTGCAGCTCAGTCCCAACAACAGGCCAGGAATGATCCCGTGGTGGGGAAGGTACTGAAAATGGTATTAAAGGGGCGGATAGTGGGAAGGCATCCTGGATTAGTGCCATATGTTTCCAGAAAACACGAGCTGACAGTACAGCGTGTTGTGGGGGATGAGGGGAATAATTCCTCCAAACTTGCCACAATTGGAATAATTACATGGAAGGACATTCAGGATTAGTTCGAATGAAGGAACCTGCACGGAGCTACTTCAGATGGCCAAGAATTGATGCCCAGATAGAGGAAAAAACAGGACTGTGCCAGTCGTGTGTGCAGGTAAGGAATTCCCATTGCATCCTTGGGAGCCGCTCAAAGCGCCTTGGCTATGTCTGCACATTGACTTTGCAGGTCCGTACCAGGGGTGCATGTTCATGGTCATCATAGACGCGCACCCCAAGCGGCCTCAGGTTTGTCCTGATGAAGTCAACCGCTGTGGAACAAACCATCGAAAAGCTTGATGAGATTTTTGCCAGATTTGGGAACACAGAACAAATCATGAGCGACAATGGTCCACAATTCATTGGCTCAGGAGTTTGAGGACCATATAAAGGTCCTTACCACCCATCCATGCATGGTTTAGTCAGAAGGTTTGTCCAGTCCTTGAAGCCTGCACTGAAAGCCTCCCAAGGATCAAGGTTGACTACATCACTGCTTGAATAGTTTCTTGGCGATGTATCGAATCACCACACACGCGGCTACTCAAGAGTTGCCCTGCTTTACTACGAATGAAGAGGAGGCTGAGAGCTACATTTGATCTACTCCTACCACAGGAGAGATCCGAGACAGTCGAACGCAATCAGCAGTCGCAAATCCTGAGGAGAGAAGTTACTTCTAAAAGACGCTTGTTTCAACAAGGAGAGCAAGTGTTGGCGCACTTGGGTTCCGGCAGCGGTATTGGCTCAAACCGTCCCTTATTCCTCCACAGTCCACCTGAAGACAAGCGAGTGTGGAGGCGGCGTGTATACCAGGGCTGCCTCAAGAGGAAGCATCATCCATGCTACCAGATCGATTTCAAAGGAAAGGCCGTACCGATTTTAATACGGCAATCCGAGGAGTCAGGCTGTGGGACCCGCCACGTGTGGTAGAGTAAGACACGGAGGTAAAGTGGGCAGACAACAAAGATTCTCAGTTTACAAACAAAATAAAACTGTCACGAGCTTTAACAAACTAGACGATTGAATTAAACGAAGTGAGAAAGTTTTTTTTCGGTACCATGAAAAATGGGGGGAAATTATTCTTAAGCACAATCGGAAGTAAACTTTTAATTTCCTAAGAAGCTTATTCCAGCCAGAGTTCCTCAGGGATAAGGCGTATCAAGAGCTGGTGAAAATACTAGGTGATGCAGATAAGCCATTGATTATTGCAGAGGCGGAGAAAATATTGTGTAGTTTGTTGCATCTCTAAAATGGCGGGGGCACAGGGGTTAGCACTGCTGCCTCACAGCGCCAGAGACCCGGGTTCAATTCCGACCTCGAGTGACTGGCTGTGCGGAGTCTGTACGTTCTCCCCGTGTCTGCGTGGGTTTCCTCCGGGTGCTCCGGTTTCCTCCCACAGTCCAAAGATGTGCAGATTAAGTGGATTGGCCGTGAACAAAATTGTCCCTTCGTCTCCAGGGATGTATAGGTGGGTGGAGTTACGGGGCTAGGACGGGGGATGGGCCTGGCTAGGATGCTCTCTCAGAGGGCCGGTGCAGGCTCGATGGGCCAAATGCCCTCCTATTGCACGGTAGATATTCCAAGACATTGTGGTTTCAATGGAGCTCACGATTAAAGAGGCTTCTCAGCTCCGAGCCAGCCCGAGGATCCATAAACTGGCTGCTACCCAGAATAAGTCCACCCAGCAACAGGCATGTCATTGCTGTGCTAAACGGGCCATTCACGGGCTGATTGCTGGAGTAAGGACGGCCAGTGTAAACATTGTGGCAGAACTGGACACGCAGCGAGAGCCGGCTGGATTAAAATAACTTTTCCAGAGAAGAACAAAGGAAGACACAGAACTCATTCAAAGGAAGAAACAAAACAAATTCAACAAAGAAAATTCGCCATGTGGAGGAAAAGAATAACAACCACAATTAAACTAACACAACTCATTGCGGTGAATAAGTCAGGCTGAACCTGCTCTCAGTCCAGGGTGAGTCACACTGTTTTTGGGCAGTGCCAAAACTGAACGGACAACCTATCAAAATGGAGGTCAATACGGGGGCTGCCGTCTCCCTAATTCCTGAAACCATCTACGTACGGAAACTTAACCACCTGCCTTTGAAACCAGCAAATGAAACTAGTAGATCTTGAGGACCGATACTGAGGAAATAGTGTCACTGAGAACTTACCTCTCAGTCAAGGTTCAGCTGTGTTGATAGTTACCACTCCATGTGGTGTGAGGGAGTTTTCCAGCTCTCTTTGGCCACTCTTGGCTGGAAAGGTTGATGCGACCATCAATTCATACGAGACGGAGAGTTGAAGTGAACAGTGTCTTTAATCAACTAGAACAGTGCCTGCCTGCGACTGCTCTGTACTGAGAGCCGCCTACAGGGCAGCTGCTCTAAATACCTCCCCTCAAGGGAGCCAGGGGCGGAGACCACAAGGGCACCAACATGATACGAGCAGTGTAATACAATACAATGATCCATAGGTGAGGCCCACAAGGGCAACAACATAGTACAATGCAATACAGTGGTGAATGGCTGTCATAATACATTCACCACAAAGGTATAAACTGAATTGGAGCTTGTTGACAACTGAGTTGATTCAAAGTCGGACTTACAGACCAAAATGGAAAAATACAGCAATGTTTCTGAAGCGACACTGAGGCCAATGGAAGGTGTACCATATAATGGACGATCAGGTGGGCGTCTATTCCTCACTGGTTGCCTGCGCATTTCTGGGACTTTGTCCGTCTTGGCTTTAGGTGTATTTTCAGGTTCTCCAGTAGATGTCGCTACCCTGGAAGGCGTTACAGTCTCTCTTTCTGAGCGAAGACTAGTAATCGCAGGTTCTTCTGATGCAACCTCTTCTTCTGTCGATGATCGAGAAGCTATGGTCAGATGGAATGGAGACCGTTACCTCCTGGGGTTAGCTCTGGCACTGGCTCACGGGTGGCTGCATGGCGTCGCTACACGAGGTCGTCTGCTGTTTGGACTGTGTAGCAGATTCGGCCAGTCTGAGCCAATACCTTGGCAGAGACACATTTCGCATTCGTGGTGTAGTTGCACGCTAAGACTCGTTCCCCTTGTTGAAAACGAATGTTTCCTTTCTCATCTCGAGATTTGTGGCTGTTGGTTTCACTCGACTATGTCAGATGCCTCCTCTGACAAGATTAAATCAAAGGCAGTCCTTGTTGGGGCTGGCGGGCGGGGAGGAGGAGGGGTGGGGGGGTGGGGGGGGGTTGGTGTTGGTGGTCACTTCAGGGGCTCCAGAGATCGGGACGCCGATCTCTCGCTACGGTGAAGTGTTCCGCCGAGCGGTGCTCCTCAGTACACAGACAGAGGGGTGAGTGCAGCCTCGGCCGTGCGTTCCCCGTTGAGACCCCCTATCTAACCCGAGTGCTGTTTTATAGCATTGTATTTCTCAGTACTGCGAGCGCTGGAAAAAACGCGGCTGAACGCGCTCGCCATGGGACTTTGTTCCCATTTAGTTAAAACTTGAGTATTGTTCAGGTCACTGGGGGGGGCGGCACGGTAGCACAGTGGTTAGCACAGTTGCTTCACAGCTCCAGGGTCCCAGGTTCGATTCCCGGCTTGGGTCACTGTCTGTGCGGAGTCTGCACGTCCGCCCCGTGTCTGCGTGGGTTTCCTCCCACAGTCTAAAGCTGTGCGGGTTCGATAGATTGGCCGCGCTAAATTGCTATTTAGTGTACCAGGGATGTGCAGGTTACGGGGATCGGGCGGAGTGGATATGGGTGAAGTGCCCTTCCGAAGGGTCAGTGGTCCTCCTTCTGCCCTGTAGGGATCCTATGAAAAAGGAGATGGAGACACTGGAGCAGGTGCAATAAAGATTTACAGGGCTGATGCCAAGCTGAGCGGTTACAGCTATCAGCAATGATTGATCAGCCTGGAGCTCTCCTGGAGTATCTAAAGAATCAAAAGATGATTGCAGTGCAGACAGAGAGTCATCAGCTCTTCATCCAGTCAACCCCAGGGTTTGATTCATTGTTCTTTTTTTCTGGAATTTATAGATATCTGATCCTTTCCTGTCTAGTGAAAATTGATGCCACGTAATCATTGAGCAAGTCTGCCATTTTCCCCTGTGCTACTTCCTGTATCCTTTAGGCCCACATTATCCTCTTGTTCTTCAAAAAACCTTTTTATTAATATTGATCAATGTCGCAGATTTATTTTCTTTTATGAAGCTCTGACCTGCTTTCCCTGTTTCCTGTTGCTGTTTTTTTATTTTTGTTTTATTCATTCACGTCGCCGGTTAGGCCAGCATTTATTGCCCATCCCTAGTTGCCCTTCAGGTTAGCACTGTAGCTTCACAGCTCCAGGGTCCCAGGTTCGATTCCCGGCTTGGGTCACTGTCTGTGCGGAGTCTGCACGTCCTCCCCGTGTCTGCGTGGGTTTCCTCCGGGTGCTCCGGTTTCCTCCCACAGTCCAAAGACGTGCAGGTTAGGTGGATTGGCCACGATCAATTCGTGATCAAAAATATTAGGATTGGGTTATGGGGATAGGGTGGAAGTGAGGGCTTAAGTGGGCCGGTGCAGACTCGATGGGCCGAATGGCCTCCTTCTGCACTGTATGTTCCATGTTCTATGTTCTAGGAACTAGCGATAGGAATAGGTTGAGGACTCTGGAGTGAAGCGCTGAACAGGGCTAACTCCACCTCCATGTGCACAAGGCTGAGTCTCATGCAGTTGAAAGTGGTACACAGAGCGCGCCTAACCAGAACCCAAATAAATAGGTTCTTCCCGGGAGTGGAGAACAAGTGCGAACGGTGCCAAGGAAGCGCAGCCAACCATACCCACATGTTCTGGGCAGGTTGCAAACGTGTCAGCTTCTTTGAAGCAATGTCCAAAATTGTAGGGGTGAGGGTGAGTGTGAGGGTGGAGCCGTGCCCGAGAGTGGCCGTCTTTGGGGTATCGGACCAGCCGGAACTCTTCATGGCCGTTGCCCTAGCCTTTGCTCTCCCTACTCGCCCGCCGGAGAATCCTGCCCCGCTGGTGGTCAGCAGCACCACCCACAGCTGCAGACTGGCGGGCAGACACGGAGAAATTAAATTCGTCATCCGGGGGTCAGAAGAGGATTTCCACAAGACGTGGAAGCCACTCACCAACCTGTTCTAGGACCTGTTTGTAGGTCAAAGGGGCCACAAAAGTGCCGAAGGATAAGGAGGGGGAGGGGGTGAGGAAGGGGGAGGGAAGGACGGAGACAGCCAGGGCAGACGACGGAGGGGCCGAGAGTAAAGCCACAGAGAAAGGACCCGACGGCAGGGTCAAGAGATCCCAGGTCAGAATGGGGGGGGGCAAGCACAGGCCGAACTAACCCCCCCCCCCCCCCCTCCAAGAAACGTGTCAATAAAACTGGCAAATGAGCCGAATACCCAGAGGGGTGGACACGGATAGAGCCGAGATAGTCCCATGTAATGCCTCACTCTCCCACCTTCATTGATGGGGCTGACACGTGGAAATAACCGAAATCCTGAAAATATGTGGAGATGCCGGCGTTGGACTGGGGTGAGCACAGTCCGAAGTCTTACAACACCCGGTTAAAGTCCAACAGGTTTGTTTCGAATCACTAGCTTTCGGAGCGCTGCTCCTTCCTCAGGTGAATGAAGAGGTATGTTCCAGAAACACATATATAGACAGATTCAAAGATCCACCTACCCTGCACATCTTTGGGTTGTGGGGGCGAAAAAGGGGCTGGTTTAGCACACTGGGCTAAATCGCTGGTTTTTAAAGCAGACCAAAGCAGGCCAGCATCACGGTTCAATTCCCGTACCAGCCTCCCCGAACAGGCGCCGGAATGTGGCGACTAGGGGCTTTTCGCAGTAACTTCATTTGAAGCCTACTTGTGACAATAAGCGATTTTCATTTCATTTCAAACCCACGCAGACACGGGGCGAATGTGCAAACTCCACACGGACAGTGACCCAGAGCCGGGATCGAACCAGGGACCTCAGCGCTGTGAGGCAGCAGTGCCAACCACTGCGCCACCGTGCTGCCCCCTGCTATGATATGTTAATGTATGGTCTTTCTGTAAACTTTATTGAAAAATTGTTAAAATCTCAAAGTAAATATTTCAAAAATAAATTTACAAACAACAATGAGAGGGGTTGGGAGAGGGCTGGTATGGAGTCTAAACAGCCGGTTGAAACGGTTGAAAGGGGCTGATTTAGCACAGGGTTAAATCGCTGGCTTTGAAAGCAGACCAAGGCAGGCCAGCAACGCGGTTCAATTCCCGTACCAGCCTCCCCGAACAGGCGCCGGAATGTGGCGACTAGGGGCTTTTCACAGTAACTTCATTTGAAGCCTACTCGTGACAATAAGCGACTTTCATTTCATTTCAGTTTTTCATTTCTGTTTCTGTGCTGTCAGTGCAATGCATTGCTCAGTCAGGCCACAAGAGGACACCTGCACTGCGAGGAAGGCCCTGTAATGCAGCTTGACGCTTGCCGGAGCCTTTCCTTTTGAAACTGGATTGCAGCTAAATAAATGTTTACCGTTGTCCCCGGCTCTCTTGGGGGGGATCTCTCCTGGTGTGTGTTTGTCTTTCTGAGGCGGGGCAGCGAAGCACTTGCTGGCTCTGAACGATTATCCAGCATCGCTTTCACTGGGATCTTAATACTCCAGTGACAAGGCCTCTTCATCAAACTGCTCAGGCTCCACTTTGAGGAAGGTTGATGAATAAACCAGGGGAACGTTTAAAGTTGAGGCTCCGAAGCAGCCTCCTCCCTCAGTCGCCAAATTTCTCACCTTCAAGATTTGATCTTCCTCTTAGGAACACAGCACAATGCAGTGAAGGAGGCCATTCCGTCCATCCAGTCTGTGCTAGCTCCTTCGACGAGCAATTCAGTCAATTCCGCTTCCCTGTTCTTCCCTGTAGATTTTCCTTCTCCCATACCACAGGAAGGGTGTGATTGCAGTGGAGAGGGTGCAGAGGAGATTCACCAGGTTGCTGCCCGGGCTGGAGAGTTTGAGCTGTGAAGAGAGGCCGGTTAGACTCCGGGTGTATTCCTGAGAAGGCTGAGGGGGACCTGATTGCAGTGTATAAAATTATGACAGACATAGGAAGTAAATATTCCCCTATTTAGAGGGGTCTGTAACCGGAGCGTATAGATTTTAAGGGAAGGAGGTTTGGAGGGGATTTTAGGAAACATTTTTCACCCAGAGGGTGCTGGGAATCTGGAACTCGCTGTCTGAAAGGGGGGTGGGGGCAGGAACCCTCACAACATTTACGAAGCATTTACTTGAGCGATTGAAACACCATCGCACACAAGACTGCAGATCTAGTGCTGGGTAATAGGATCAGAAGAGATAGGTGCTTGATGGCCGTTGCAGGAGAGATGGGCCGAAGAGCCTCTTTCTGTGCTGGGAAAACTCTGAGTCTGAGCATTGACCCAATCCCCTTTGACGGCAGTGATTGAACCTCCCTCCGGCTTCAGACCCTCCGTTACTCCCTCGGGCAGCACCTCCAGAACCCTCCATTACTCCCTCGGGCTCTGCCTTCCGGACCCTCCGTTACTCCCTCGGGCTCTGCCTTCCGGTCCCTCCGTTACTCCCTCGGGCAGCACCTCCAGACCCTCCGTTACTCCCTCGGGCTCTGCCTTCCGGACCCTCCATTACTCCCTCGGGCTCTGCCTTCCGGACCCTCCGTTACTCCCCGTGGCAGCACCTTCCGGACCCTCCGTTACTCCCCTGGGCAGCACCTTCCGGACCCTCTGTTACTCCGTCGGGCTGCACCTTCCGGATCCTCCAATACTCCCTCAGGCAGCACCTTCCGGACCCTCCGTTACTCCCTCGGGCAGCACCTTCCGGACCCTCCGTTACTCCCTCGGGCAGCACCTTCCGGACCTCCTTTACTCCCTCAGGCAGCACCTTCCGGATCCTCCGCTACTCCCTCGGGCTCTGCCTTCCGGACCCTCCGTTACTCCCTCACGCAGCACCTTCCGGACCCTCCGTTACTCCCTCGGGCAGCACCTTCCGGACCCTCCGTTACTCCCTCAGGCAGCACCTTCCGGATCCTCCAATACTCCCTCGGGCAGCACCTTCCGGACCTCCGTTACTCCCTCAGGCAGCACCATCCGGACCCTCCGTTACTCCCTCAGGCAGCACCATCCGGACCCTCCGTTACTCCCTCGGGCAGCACCTTCCGGATCCTCCGTTACTCCCTCGGGCTCTGCCTTCCGGATCCTCCGTTACTCCCTCAGGCAGCACCTTCCGGATCCTCCGTTACTCCCTCGGGCAGCACCATCCGGACCCTCCGTTACTCCCTCGGGCAGCACCTTCCGGATCCTCCGTTATTCCCTCGTGCAGCACCTTCCGGACCCTCCGTTACTCCCTCGGGCTCTGCCTTCCGGACCCTCCGTTACTCCCTCGGGCTCTGCCTTCCGGATCCTCCGTTACTCCCTCAGGCAGCACCTTCCGGACCCTCCGTTACTCCCTCAGGCAGCACCTTCCGGACCCTCCGTTACTCCCTCACGCAGCACCTTCCGGATCCTCCGTTACTCCCTCAGGCAGCACCATCCGGACCCTCCGTTACTCCCTCAGGCAGCACCATCCGGACCCTCCGTTACCCCTCGGGCAGCACCTTCCGGATCCTCCGTTACTCCCTCAGGCAGCACCATCCGGACCCTCCGTTACTCCCTCAGGCAGCACCTTCCGGATCCTCCGTTACTCCCTCGGGCAGCACCTTCCGGATCCTCCGTTATTCCCTCGTGCAGCACCTTCCGGACCCTCCGTTACTCCCTCGGGCTCTGCCTTCCGGACCCTCCGTTACTCCCTCGGGCAGCACCTTCCGGATCCCCGTTACTCCCTCGGGCAGCACCATCCGGACCCTCCGTTACTCCCTCGGGCTCTGCCTTCCGGATCCTCCGTTACTCCCTCGGGCAGCACCTCCAGGACCCTCCGTTACTCCCTCAGGCAGCACCTTCCGGACCCTCCGTTACTCCCTCGGGCAGCACCTTCCGGATCCTCCGTTACTCCCTCAGGCAGCACCATCCGGACCCTCCGTTACTCCCTCAGGCAGCACCTTTCGGATCCTCCGTTACTCCCTCGGGCAGCACCTTCCGGATCCTCCATTACTCCCTCGGGCAGCACCTCCCGGATCCGCCGTTACTCCCTCAGGCAGCACCTTCCGGATCCTCCGTTACTCCCTCAGGCAGCACCTTCCGGATCCTCCGTTACTCCGTCGGGCAGCACCATCCGGATCCTCCGTTACTCCCTCAGGCAGCACCATCCGGACCCTCCGTTACTCCCTCAGGCAGCACCTTCCGGATCCTCCGTTACTCCCTCAGGCAGCACCATCCGGATCCTCCGTTACTCCCTCAGGCAGCACCTTTTGGACCCTCCGTTACTCCCTCAGGCAGCACCTTCCGGATCCTCCGTTACTCCGTCGGGCAGCACCATCCGGATCCTCCGTTACTCCCTCAGGCAGCACCATCCGGACCCTCCGTTACTCCCTCAGGCAGCACCTTCCGGATCCTCCGTTACTCCCTCAGGCAGCACCATCCGGATCCTCCGTTACTCCCTCAGGCAGCACCTTCCGGATCCTCCGTTACTCCCTCAGGCAGCACCATCCGGATCCTCCGTTACTCCCTCAGGCAGCACCATCCGGATCCTCCGTTACTCCCTCAGGCAGCACCTTCCGGATCCTCCGTTACTCCCTCAGGCAGCACCATCCGGATCCTCCGTTACTCCCTCAGGCAGCACCTTCCGGACCCTCCGTTACTCCCTCAGGCAGCACCATCCGGACCCTCCGTTACTCCCTCAGGCAGCACCTGCCGGACCCTCCATTACTCCCTCAGGCAGCACCTTCCAGACCCTCCGTTACTCCCTCAGGCAGCGCCATCCGGACCCTCCGTTACTCCCTCGGGCTGCCTTCCGGATCCTCGTTACTCCCTTGTGTTGCCTTCCGGATCTTCCGTTACTCCCTCGGGCTCTGTTTCCTGATCCTCCATTACTCCCTCGGGATCTGTTTCCTGATCCTCCATTACTCCCTCGGGCCGTGCCTTCCGGATCCTCCGTTACTCCCTCGGGCAGCACCTTCCGGATCCTCCGTTACTCCCTCAGGCAGCACCTTCCGGACCCTCCGTTACTCCCTCAGGCAGCACCATCCGGACCCTCCTTTACTCCCTCGGGCTGCCTCCCGGATCCTCCGTTACTCCCTCGGGCCGTGCCTCCCGGATCCTCCGTTACTCCCGCAGGCAGCACCTTCCAGATCCTAACCAGGTGCTGCGTATAAAATATTTACCTCATGTCGCCGCCTGTTCTTTTGCCAATTATTTTAATTCTGCGCCTGGTCAACGACCCTTGACCCTTGGATGCATTTCCTCCTGATTTACTTTGGGCCGCTGCTACAACTTCGATGAATCTTCTGTTTTCCAGGGAGAACAATCCCATCTGTCTTCACTCCAGCACGAAACTCACGACTCCTTCCAGTTCAGGATGTCTCAGAGTGCTGGGCAGGGAACCTCTCCGCTGTTGCAGTTTGGGAAGTGTGTCACCAATGTAACGCACAGCAAGATCTCACAAACCAACGTGTGACAATGGCTAGACAATGGCCCGCTTCGGGGGAAACCCCTTTCTCTTCTCCATAGTGGTGCGACGGCAACCGCCTCCGAGGACAGACATGTGAACAGATGAATTAGGAGCAGGAGGAGGCCATTCAGCCCCTCGAGCCTGCCCCACCATTCAATAAGGTCGTGCCTGGTATGACTGTAATCTCAGCTCCACCTTCTTTCCCACCCTCGAGAACCTTTCACCCCCTCGTTAGTCAGGATTCTATGTCGGTCAGCCTGAAAAATGTGAATTGTTCTCCTTCCACTGCCCTTTGAGGAGGAGAGTTTCAGCGATTCACCACCCTCTGGGAGAAAGACATTCTGTTTATCGCTGGCTTAACTGGGTGACCCCTTCTTTTTAGGCTTAGTTTTCGATTCTCCCACAAGAGGAAACACCCTCTCCACATCCACCCTGTCAACAGCCCTCAGGATCTTACATCTCAGTTTAAGATCCATCTGAAGGACATCACCTTCAACAGAATACCTTGCTTCAGTTTTCACAGTGGAGGACACGAGTACCATCCCTATAACGTGGAGATGCCGGCATTGGACTGGGGTGAGCACAGTGAGAAGTCTTACAACACCAGGTTAAAGTCCAACAGGTTTGTTTCAAACACTAGCTTTCGGAGCGCTGCTCCTTCCTCAGGCGAATGAGGAAGATATTCACCTGAGGAAGGAGCAGTGCTCCGAAAGCTAGTGTTTGAAACAAACCTGTTGGACTTTAACCTGGTGTTGTAAGACTTCGTACTGTGACCATTCCTATAGGAACGGACAATTCAGAGGTAATAGAAAGGGAGGAATTTACAACAAACAACATCATTGGGAAACGGTACTCAATAAATTATTGGGATTGAGGGCAGACAAGTCCCCAGGGCCTGATGGCCTACATCCTAGGGTGTTAAAGGAAGTGACAGAGGAGTTAGTGGATCCATTCGTCATCATACCAAGAACAAAGAACAAAGAAAGGTACAGCACAGGAACAGGCCCTTCGGCCCTCCAAGCCCGTGCCGACCATGCTGCCCGACCAAACTACAATCTTCTACACTTCCTGGGTCCGTATCCCTCTATTCCCATCCTATTCATGTATTTGTCAAGATGCCCCTTAAACCTCTGTGTGATAAACTTGCCTCATACATCGCCTCTAAACCTTGCCCCTCGCAGCTTAAACCTATGCCCCCTAGTAATTGACCCCTCTACCCTGGGAAAAAGCCTCTGACTATCCACTCTGTCTATGCCCCTCATAATTTTGTAACCCTCTATCAGGTCGCCCCTCAGCCTCCGTCGTTCCAGTGAGAACAAACCGGATTTATTCAACCGCTCCTCATGGCTAATGCCCTCCATACCAGGCAACATCCTGGTAAATCTCTTCTGCACCCTCTCTAAAGCCTCCAAAAATTCCCTGGACACAGGAAAGGTTCCAGTGGATTGGAAAATGCTAATGTAACACTCTTATTCAAAAATGGAGAAGGCAGAATGCGGGAAATTACAGACCAGTTAGTTTAACGTTTGTTAGGAAATTGTTAGAATCAATTATCAATAACAGGACATTTGGAAAGTCAAAATGCTATCCATCAGAGTCAGCATGGTTTTATGAAGGGTAAATCATGTTTGACTAATTTTCTAGAGTTCTTCGAAGATGTAACAAGCCAAGTGGATAATGGGGATCCTGTAGATGTAGAGTATATCTGGACTTCCGGAAGGCGTTTGATAAGGTGTCGCACAGAAGGTTAATTCACAAGGTTAGATCACTTGGGATTAGGGGTAATTTATTAGCTTGGATAGAAGGCTGGCTGACGGATAGAAGACAATTAGTTGGGATAAATGGGTGTTTTTCTGGATGGCAAGATGTAACTAGTGGGGTGCCACAGAGTTCGGTCCTTGGGCCCCAACCATTTATAATCTATATTAACGACTTGGTTAGTTGGATAGAAGGTTCTATAGTCAAATTTGCAGATGGCACAAAAATAGGAGGGACAGTAATTTGCAATGAGAAATAAGAACCTTACAAATGGATATAGATAGGTTAAGAGAGTGGGCCAAAATGTGGCAGATAGAGTTTAACGTGAATAAATGCGAGGTCATGCATTTTGGTTGGAAAAATGGGAAGGCAACTTATTATTTAAATGGAGAGAGACTTCAGGGTGCTCCGATGCAGAGGGATCTGGGTGTCCTTGTGCATGAGTCAAAGAAAGCGAGCATGCAAGTATCACAGGTAATAAAGAAAGCAAAGGAATACTGGCATTTATAGCTAAAGGATTGGGGAAAACGTTTTGGTCCCCGTATTTGAGGAAGGATGTAGTGGCATGGGAGGCTGTTCAGAGGATATTCACTAGGTTGATCCCAGAGAGAGGGGGTTGTCGTATGAAGAGAGATTGAACAATTTAGGCCTGTACTCTCTAGAGTTTAGAAGAATGAGGGGAGATCAAATTGAGGTATACAAGATGCTGAAAGGAATGGATAAAGTAGACGTGGAGCAGATGCTTCCTGTTGTGGGGCATCCTAGAACAAGAGGTCATAATCTTAGGATAAGAGGTAGCAAATTTAAAACCGAGTTGAGGAGAAACCAAGGGCTGGATTCTCCGTTCCCCGACTCTGAAATCATGGGCTGGATTCTCCGTCGGTGGGATCCTCCGTTTTGCCGGCAGCGCACTCACGCCCACGGATTCCCCGACGGCGTTGGGGTGCTCACAGTGGGAAACCCCATTGGCCAACTGGCGGGACGGAGGATCCCGCTGCCGGCAGGGATGCGCTGCGCCAGAAAATGGGCGCGGCGGGACGGAGAATCGCGCCCCACGTTCGGCGAAGAGGCGGAGAATCCGTTTTGTTGCCAAAGTCGGGAGCGGCGTCGGTTTTTGAATTCTCCGCCCCCTGAAAATCGGCGTACTCTAGGAGTATGCCGCGCCGAGTATCCACCGCCTCAGGCCATTGCCTGAGGCCCGCCCCGCGATGCTCCGTCCCCGACCGGCCAGGTTCCCGATGCCGTGGTTCACCCATGGTCCCACCACCCGGGATCCTCGCGTGGCGACTGCCGACTCAGTCCGGGGCCGCCACAGTCGGGGGAGGGCCGATCGGCGGGCATGGTGGGCTTCATTCGGGGCGGGGGGCAATGTGGGCGGGCAGTCCGGGGTGCTCAAGTGGCCGAAGGGGGACTACTTTTGACGGTCCAGGAGCGCGGGCTGAATCCACCATGGAGCACGGTGCGGTCGCTGGAGGCCGCCGCCATGCGCATGCGCGGCTTCGGAACCAGAAGCGCTGGGGGCCGTATCGGCAGCGGGAGCTGCCAGCTCTACGCTGCCTCCCTGCTAGCCCCCAGCAGAACGGGGAATGGGTGGCTGTTTTCTTGGTGTAAACACCGTCGTTGTCACGCCAGCATGGGTCTCCAAAGCGGAGAATCCAGCCCTACTTCTCCCAAAGGGTTGTGAATCTGTGGAATTCGCTGTACCAGAGTGTGGCGGATGCTGGGCCAGTGAGTAAATTTAAGGAGGTGTGAGACAGATCTTTCATTGATAATGGGTTGAAGGGTTATGGAGAACGAGCAGGACGGTGGAGTTGAGGCCACAATGGGAACAGCCATGATCGAATAGCAGAGCAGACTCGATGAGTCAAGGGGCCTAATTCTGCTGCTGTATCTTCTGAACAGTGCGGAATTCTCTCAGTATTGCACGCCTGGATTGTGTGCACCAGTCGGAGAGTGAGACTCCAATCCGCAGAGGTGGGGGGGTGGGGCCTACTCACTGAGATGGGCCTTGGTATCAATGCTTC
The DNA here is from genome assembly GCF_047496885.1 of Scyliorhinus torazame. NCBI lineage: Eukaryota > Metazoa > Chordata > Chondrichthyes > Carcharhiniformes > Scyliorhinidae > Scyliorhinus > Scyliorhinus torazame. The sequence goes on along the minus strand of NC_092721.1, from coordinate 203,307,456 downwards.
CCTGAGGGAGCCATCCTCTCGGCGCTCGGCCTCCATACGCCCACCGTGGATCAACCGACAGGTCATCCTCACGGTGGCTAGGTCTACTCAGCCCCAACTGGGAAGCAAGCAGAGAGGGCCTTACCCGATTGGATAATCCTGAGCCTCCAAACAAACAACGGTTCCCCGACGCCCCCCCCTCCCCCCCCTGCCCCCCCCAAACCCAGATATTTTTGTTGCCACAGGACCAAAGTCTGTCTGGAAATTATCGATTAAAATTTCCCCATTGTCCCTTTCCCTGAGTTGCTGTCAGCGATGTCCGACGGATTGGATTCTAATGTCCGGAGACTCCAGGGCAGTCCTGGCGGAGTTGGCAACCTGCGCTCTGCGTTACCCAGCCTGCCTGGGCAGCGGCCTTCGCCACATTTAATCTCCACTCAGTGCCAGTTTACATTTCATTCAGTCGTGTTTTTGTTTCCCTCGCTCGCTCTCTCTTTTAACGAAGAGTCACTTATGTGCAGATTCATTTACAAATCAGCCCTGAAGTGGGTGGAGAGGCACTTGAGAAGGTGCGGAGAAGATTTGCAATGTTGAGGGCAGAGCTGAGAGGCAGTGACTATCCGGAACGGTTGAACAAGCTGAGGCTTGGGCCTCGAGGATGTGAATTTATGAGGGGGGTTGGATAGGTTCGACGTGGAGAGGAAGTTTCCACTTGTGTGTGTGTGTGTGTGTGTGTGTGTGTGTGTGTGTTTGTGTGGGGGGGGGGGCACCAAAACTAGAGGCCGTCAATTTAAGACAGTCACGAATGAATCCAGTCGGGGAATTGAGGAGGAACCACTTTACCCAGAGAGGTGGAGAGAATGTGGAAGTGGCTCTCGCAGTGAGTGGTTGAGGTGAAGCCGGATCAATTCGAGGGGCAAAGGAATAGGAAGATATATTGACGGAGGGGGGGGGGGGGGGGGGAGGCTTATGTGAACGAAGCGTAAATGCCCAACCATTTGTGCCGAATAGCCTGTTCCTGCGTCTCTATCTTCTGTCCAATTCTGTGTCAGCATTGACACCTCTATTACGTTTGGTGCTCTGGACTGACACGAAGCTCCACGCTACGTAAAGGGCGAATGAAAGAGGAAGGCTGAATGGGGAAGGAAAGTGAGGCAAGGGGGGGGGGGGGGCAATCCGAGAGCATTTCTCAACCTCTCTCGGGTGAGTGGGATGGGGCGAGGCTGCCATGTTGGCAGCTGTGGTTTCGACGTTTGTCTTGTCACCTCAGAAGAGGGAAATATTCAGACAGAGAAACACTTTTGACTCCGAGCCAATCAGATTCTGAAAGAGAGGGCAGCACGGTAGCACAGTGGTTAGCACTGCGGCTTCACAGCGCCAGGTTCCCAGGTCCGATTCCCGGCTTGGGTCACTGTCTGTGCGGAGTCTGCACGTTCTCCCCGTGTGTGCGTGGGTTTCCTCCAGGTGCTCCGGTTTCCTCCCACAAGTCCTGAAAGACGTGCTGTCAGGTGAATTGGACATTCTAAATTCTCCCTCTGTGACCCGAACAGGCGCCGGATTGTGGCGACTAGGGGCTTTTCCCAGTAACTTCATTGCAGTGTTAATGTGAGCCTACTTCTGACAATAAAGATTTTTATTAAAAACTGTTTATCAACAGAACAAATGCTGTAAAGGGAGATATCAGTCCATAAACTGCATTCACCCAGTCCCCCACAAACCCTCCCCCTCAGGGAGATATCTGTACACTGACTAGTGTCTCTCTCTCTCTCAGGGAGATATCTGTACACTGACTGGTGTCTCTCAGTCCCCTCTCTCAGGGAGATATCTGTACACTGACTGGTGTCTCTCAGTCCCCTCTCTCAGGGAGATATCTGTACACTGACTGGTGTCTCTCAGTCCCCTCTCTCAGGGAGATATCTGTACACTGACTGGTGTCTCTCACTCTCTCAGAGAGATATCTGTACACTGACTGGTGTCTCTCAGTCCCTCCTCTCTCTCAGGGAGATATCTGTACACTGACTGGTGTCTCACAGTCCCCTTTCTCTCTCAGGGAGATATCTGTACACTGACTGGTGTTTCACAGTCCCCTCTCTCAGGGAGATATCTGTACACTGACTGGTGTCTCTCACTCTCTCAGGAAGATATCTGTACACTGACTGGTGTCTCTCAGTCCTCTCTCTCTCAGGGAGATATCTGTACACTGACTGGTGTCTCGCAGTCCCCTCTCTCTCAGGGAGATATCTGTACACTGACTGGTGTTTCACAGTCCCCTCTCTCAGGGAGATATCTGTACACTGACTGGTGTCTCTTAGTCCCCTCTCTCTCAGGGAGATATCTGTACACTGACTGGTGTCTCACAGTCCCCTCTCTCAGGGAGATATCTGTACACTGACTGGTGTCTCTCAGTCCCCTCTCTCTCAGGGAGATATCTGTACACTGACTGGTGTTTCACAGTCCCCTCTCTCAGGGAGATATCTGTACACTGACTGGTGTCTCTTAGTCCCCTCTCTCTCAGGGAGATATCTGTACACTGACTGGTGTCTCTCAGTCCCCTCTCTCTCTCAGGGAGATATCTGTACACTGACTGGTGTTTCACAGTCCCCTCTCTCAGGGAGATATCTGTACACTGACTGGTGTCTCTAAGTCCCCTCTCTCTCTCTCAGGGAGAAATCTGTACACTGACTGGTGTCTCTCAGTCCCCTCTCTCTCAGGGAGATATCTGTACACTGACTGGTGTTTCACAGTCCCCCCTCTCAGGGAGATATCTGTACACTGACTGGTGTCTCTCACTCTCTCAGGAAGATATCTGTACACTGACTGGTGTCTCTCAGTCCTCTCTCTCTCAGGGAGATATCTGTACACTGACTGGTGTCTCTCAGTCCCCTCTCTCTCTCAGGGAGATATCTGTACACTGACTGGTGTCTCTCAGTCCCCTCTCTCTCAGGGAGATATCTGTACACTGACTGGTGTTTCACAGTCCCCTCTCTCAGGGAGATATCTGTACACTGACTGGTGTCTCTCAGTCTCCTCTCTCTCTCTCAGGGAGATATCTGTACACTGACTGGTGTTTCACAGTCCCCCCTCTCAGGGAGATATCTGTACACTGACTGGTGTCTCGCAGTCCCCTCTCTCTCAGGGAGATATCTGTACACTGACTGGTGTAACTCAGTCCTCTCTCTCTCAGGGAGATATCTGTACACTGACTGGTGTTTCACAGTCCCCTCTCTCAGGGAGATATCTGTACACTGACTGGTGTCTCTCAGTCTCCTCTCTCTCTCTCAGGGAGATATCTGTACACTGACTGGTGTCTCTCAGTCCCCTCTCTCTCTCAGGGAGATATCTGTACACTGACTGGTGTCTCTCAGTCCCCTCTCTCTCTCAGGGAGCTATCTGTACACTGACTGGTGTTTCTCAGTCCCCTCTCTCTCTCTCATGGAGTTATCTGTACACTGACTGGTGTCTCTCAGTCCCCTCTCTCTCTCAGGGAGATATCTGTACACTGACTGGTGTCTCTCAGTCCCCTCTCTCTCTCAGGGAGATATCTGTACACTGACTGGTGTCTCTCAGTCCCCTCTCTCTCTCAGGGAGATATCTGTACACTGACTGGTGTATCTCAGTCCCCTCTCTCTCTCAGGGAGCTATCTGTACACTGACTGGTGTCTCTCAGTCCTCACTCTCTCAGGGAGATATCTGTACACTGACTGGTGTCTCTCAGTCCCCTCTCTCTCTCAGGGAGATATCTGTACACTGACTGGTGTCTCTCAGTCCTCACTCTCTCAGGGAGATATCTGTACACTGACTGGTGTCTCTCAGTTCCCCTCTCACTCTCAGGGAGATATCTGTACACTGACTGGTGTCTCTCAGTCCTCTCTCTCTCAGGGAGATATCTGTACACTGACTGGTGTCTCTCAGTCCTCACTCTCTCAAGGAGATATCTGTACACTGACTGGTGTCTCTCAGTCCTCTCTCTCTCAGGGAGATATCTGTACACTGACAGGTGTCTCTCAGTCCCCTCTCTCTCTCAGGGAGATATCTGTACACTGACTGGTGTCTCTCAGTCCGCTCTCTCTCAGCGAGATATCTGTACACTGACTGGTGTCTCTCAGTCCTCACTCTCTCAGGGAGATATCTGTACACTGACTGGTGTCTCTCAGTCCGCTCTCTCTCAGGGAGATATCTGTACACTGACTGGTGTCTCTCAGTCCCCTCTCTCTCAGGGAGATATCTGTACACTGACGGGTGTCTCTCAGTCCCCTCTCTCTCAGGGAGATATCTGTACACTGACTGGTGTCTCTCAGTCCCCTCTCTCTCTCAGGGAGATATCTGTACACTGACTGGTGTCTCTCAGTTCCTGCCACCCGACCCTTCAACGCGGAGTCCCGCCGGCTGAGAGCAGGTTTGGATGGTGCCGGCGGGACTCCGCGTTTCCACGCCGGCCACTGGGACCATCCCAGCCCGAGAATCGGCGAGCCGGCTGCGTAGAGCGGCCCGCGACCGACACCGTGCCAACCATGGCTGCTCTGGGGAGAATTGCCTGCCAGCGTCGGGGCAGCGTGGCGCGATTCACGGCGGTCAAGGGGATTTTCCGGCCTGGCCCCAGGCTGAGATAATCTGGTGTGGGCCCAGATAGAATGCTTTCATTGGATTGGTGCAGACTCGATGGGCTAAATGCCCTCCTTCTGCACTGCAGGAATTCTATGAAATGAAAATCGCTTATTGTCACAAGTAGGCTTCAAATGAAGTTACTGTGAAAAGCCCCTAGTCGCCAAATTCCGGCGCCTGTTCGGGGAGGCCGGTACGGGAATTGAACCGTGCTGCTGGCCTGCCTTGGTCTGCTTTCAAAGCCAGCGATTTAGCCCTGTGCTAAACAGCCCCTGTGCCTGTCCTGGGAGTGTTTGATGGGGAGTGTGCACTGTGCCATGATTCACAGGCGCTCCCAGGAGTGTGTTCGTGTTTACATGTAACAGCATGTTGCAACCAATTAAGCACTTTTAAAGCTTGTGGGTACTGTAATAATGTGGAAACGCAGCAGCCAACTTGCACACAATTTACAATCTGGTTGCAACTTGTGCTTCAAGTTCCACTTGTTTTTCAAAGTGAAGTTATTGTTCTGGTTTCCCGTCAAAACACAATCTGCTGGGAGAGAGCGGGGCGGTGGCACAGTATTTAGTGATCGAGACACCCAGAGAGGTGCTGGGGACCCGGCAGATGGGGAAATTTGAATTCAATAAATAAAATCTGGAATTAAACGTCTCATGATAAACATCATCGATTGTTGTGAAAAACGATTTGTTCCCTGATGCCCCTTTAGGGAAGGAAATCTGCCGTCCTTACCCGGTCTGGCCTACGTGTGACTCCAGGCCCACAGCAATATGGTTGACTCTTTACTGCCCCTCACTGAAATGGCCGAGCGGGACAACTGCCCCTCACTGAAATGGCCGAGTGAGACAACTGCCCCTCACTGAAATGGCCGAGCGGGGCAACTGCCCCTCACTGAAATGGCCGAGCGAGACAACTGTCCCTCACTGAAATGGCCGAGCGAGACAACTGCCCCTCACTGAAATGGCCGAGCGAGACAACTGCCCCTCACTGAAATGGCCGAGCGGGGCAACTGCCCCTCACTGAAATGGCCGAGCGGGACAACTGCCCCTCACTGAAATGGCCGAGCGGGACAACTGCCCCTCACTGAAATGGCCGAGCGGGACAACTGCCCCTCACTGAAATGGCCGAGCGGGACAACTGCCCCTCACTGAAATGGCCGAGCGGGACATTCAGTTCAAGAGCAATTAGGGATGGACAACAAATGCTGACCCAGCGACTCCCACATCCCGTGAACAAATGGAATTTATAGCGCGGTCGCCAGGGAGTGTGTCTCTATTTCCAGGGGGGTGCTTGTGCAGTGTCTCAGTATTTTCAGAGGCTTCTGGGAGTGTGCCAGCATTAAACATAAGAACAAAAGGAGCAAGATGACGAGTGATATTGTAGGCCTCGTCAAAAAGAAAAAGGAGGCATTTGTCAGGGCTAAAAGGCTGGGAACAGACGAAGCCTGTGTGGCATATAAGGAAAGTAGGAAGGAACTTAAGCAAGGAGTCAGGAGGGCTAGAAGGGGTCATGAAAAGTCATTGGCAAATAGGGTTAAGGAAAATCCCAAGGCTTTTTACACTTACATAAAAAGCAAGAGGGTAGCCAGGGAAAGGGTTGGCCCACTGAAGGATAGGCAAGGGAATCTATGTGTGGAGCCAGAGGAAATGGGCGAGGTACTAAATGAATACTTTGCATCAGTATTCACCAAAGAGAAGGAATTGGTAGATGTTGAGTCTGGAGAAGGGGGTGTAGATAGCCTGGGTCACATTGTGATCCAAAAAGACGAGGTGTTGGGTGTCTTAAAAAATATTAAGGTAGATAAGTCCCCAGGGCCGGATGGGATCTACCCCAGAATACTGAAGGAGGCTGGAGAGGAAATTGCTGAGGCCTTGACAGAAATCTTTGGATCCTCGCTGTCTTCAGGGGATGTCCCGGAGGACTGGAGAATAGCCAATGTTGTTCCTCTGTTTAAGAAGGGTGGCAGGGATAATCCCGGGAACTACAGGCCGGTGAGCCTTACTTCAGTGGTAGGGAAATTACTGGAGAGAATTCTTCGAGACAGGATCTACTCCCATTGGAAGCAAATGGACGTATTAGTGAGAGGCAGCACGGTTTTGTGAAGGGGAGGTCGTGTCTCACTAACTTGATAGAGTTTTTCGAGGAGGTCACTAAGATGATTGATGCAGGTAGGGCAGTAGATGTTGTCTATATGGACTTCAGTAAGGCCTTTGACAAGGTCCCTCATGGTAGACTAGTACAAAAGGTGAAGTCACACGGGATCAGGGGTGAACTGGCAAGGTGGATACAGAACTGGCTAGGCCATAGAAGGCAGAGGGTAGCAATGGAGGGATGCTTTTCTAATTGGAGGGCTGTGACCAGTGGTGTTCCCACAGGGATCAGTGCTGGGACCTTTGCTCTTTGTAGTATATATAAATGATTTGGAGGAAAATGTAACTGGTCTGATTAGTAAGTTTGCAGACGACACAAAGGTTGGTGGAATTGCGGATAGCGATGAGGACTGTCTGAGGATACAGCAGGATTTAGATTGTCTGGAGACTTGGGCGGAGAGATGGCAGATGGAGTTTAACCTGGACAAATGTGAGGTAATGCATTTTGGAAGGGCTAATGCAGGTAGGGAATATACAGTGAATGGTAGAACCCTCAAGAGTATTGAAAGTCAAAGAGATCTAGGAGTACAGGTCCACAGATCACTGAAAGGGGCTACACAGGTGGAGAAGGTAGTCAAGAAGGCATACGGCATGCTTGCCTTCATTGGCCGGGGCATTGAGTATAAGAATTGGCAAGTCATGTTGCAGCTGTATAGAACCTTAGTTAGGCCACACTTGGAGTATAGTGTTCAATTCTGGTCGCCACACTACCAGAAGGATGTGGAGGCTTTAGAGAGGGTGCAGAAGAGATTTACCAGAATGTTGCCTGGTATGGAGGGCATAAGCTATGAGGAGCGATTGAATAAACTCGGTTTGTTCTCACTGGAACGAAGGAGGTTGAGGGGCGACCTGATAGAGGTATACAAAATTATGAGGGGCATAGACAGAGTGGATAGTCAGAGGCTTTTCCCCAGGGTAGAGGGGTATATTACTAGGGGGCATAGGTTTAAGGTGAGAGGGGCAAAGTTTAGAGTAGATGTACGAGGCAAGTTTTTTACGCAGAGGGTAGTGGGTGCCTGGAACTCACTACCGGAGGAGGTAGTGGAGGCAGGGACGATAGGGACATTTAAGGGGCATCTTGACAAATATATGAATAGGATGGGAATAGAAGGATACGGACCCAGGAAGTGTAGAAGATTGTAGTTTAGTCGGGCAGTATGGTCGGCACGGGCTTGGAGGGCCGAAGGGCCTGTTCCTGTGCTGTACATTTCTTTGTTCTTTTTGTTCTTTGTTAAGACCAGGACATTCAGCGCTTGAAGCTTGCTCCACCATTCAATTTGATTGCCTCATGCTTAATTTCCTGTTCAACCCTGTGTTGGGAGAGGGTGGGGGGGGGAGCAGGTGGTCTGACCTTGAGAGGAGAGCCACATCAATACCTGGAACCGTGGAATGAGTGGCTGTCTCAATACAGACTCCCCGGGGAAACTGCGTTCATTTATTCAGGGAGAAATTGCTTTTAGTTCATAACATTTTGGGGCGGAGCGTTTTAGTAAAGTTGAGACATGATGGAGGCCGAGTGGAGCTTTGGAGTCTTTTAGCTGTGGTTAGCCGAGCTCTCCGTGGGGGAGGGGGGGGGTCCTCACCTCATGCCTGGCTCTGTCATAGATTGACCGATACTGATTGATCACTGTGATTGATCAGTTACTCGGTTATCGTCTACCTGCGTGGGATGAGACCAATCCTGGTTCTGCCCTCATCCCCTCCATCCTGAGTGTGTCTGCTCCTGATTCCTGCCGCCGGATTTTCAGCCCAATATGGGGTTGCGAGTGGAGCGGGCCCGGGGTGAGAGTGGAGGGGGCCCGGGGTGTGACTTCACCCCGCAGGCTGGCATACTGGCACCGACCGTCACCGGGCCATGTTCCTGCAGGTGGGTGAATGCGGGCCAGTGATCGGAGACTGACTGGAATTTTCAGATACCCAACCAAACCCCAGCCCCCCCCCCTCCCCCCCCCCAACCACCACCCCCCCCACAAACCACTTCCCAACCCGCCTCCCCCCGCCCCCAACCTGCTCCCCCCCCCCAAAACCATCCTCCCCACCCACCCCCCCCCTCCCAACCATCCCCCTCCCCCAAACTCCACCCCCACAGTGGCAGACCAGGATTTGGTTGGGGACAGGACTGAACAGTGCTTCCGGCATCACTTTGAGGCAACCCCCTTTCCTGAAGTGAAGTGGGGGGGGGGGGGGGGGCAGGGGGCCCGGCAGCTGTGCCTATTTCCTTTTTTAAATATAAATTTAGAGTACCCAATTCTTTTTTTCTCCCCAATTAAGGGGCAATTCAGCGTGGCCAATCCACCTACCCGGCACATCTTTGGGTTGTAGGGGCGAAACCCACGCAGACACGGGGAGAATGTGCAAACTCCACACGGACAGTGACCCAGGGCCGGGGTTTCGAACCCGGGTCCTCGGCGCCGTGAGGCAGCAGTGCTAACCACTGTGTCACCGTGCTGCCCTTTTGGATAGAACACCCCACTTAAGCCCTCACTTCCACCCTATCCCCGTAACCCCACCTAACCTTTTTGGGCACTAAGGGGCAATTTGGCACGGCTTTGGACTGTGGGAGGAAACCGGAGCACCCCGGAGGAAACCCACGCACACACGAGGAGGACGTGCAGACTCCGCACAGACAGTGACCCAGTGGGGAATCGAACCTGGGACCCTGGAGTTGTGAAGCAACTGTGTTAACCGCTGCGCTACCATGCTGCCGACATGCATGGTGCGGAGGCCGGGGGACACTGCATTGGAACCCAAGATTGGGGGTGTCCCCGGCGCCCCCCAAAACTGCCAAACCCCTGCTGCCCCTGAGCATGAGGTGGTTGGCACTGCGGGCACTAGGACCCAGCAAGGCTGCCAGACCAGCCTCTAGCCTCTAAGACTATTTCCTGCACGTTAGTGCCTTTTTAAAGATTTTTTTTTTTTTGCGGGGGGGGGTCGTTTTGACCTCCAAATGCAGGTTCCCTGTTCCCCCCCCCCCCCTACCCCCCGCCCCCCCCCGGGACTTCTTCCCCCTACCCAAACCCCCTACCCCTCCCTTGTCGAAATGCTGGAGCGGGGCGGGAGCAGGTGTGCAGAGGCTGGTCCTGGCTTTTAAATCCCACCCGGTCGTCCACTCCGCTTTAATATGTAGGCTGCATTTTGAGAGGAGAGTTTGAAACAGGGGGTGTGGGTGGGTGTGTGTGTGTGTGCAGTGAGAGAGAGCGGGTGTGTGTGTTGTGGTGTTGCTGAGAGAGAGAGAGAGAGAGCGAGAGACAGGAGACGGAACAGACCGAGGAGACAGAAAGAGGAAGAGAGACAGCGATGGTTCTCATTCTGCATCACATACTGATCGCACTGTTTCAATCTTTTAGGCGAGGACAACATGTCAGTTTAAAACCCGATGTCGACCCATCCAGTTCAGTGGCTGTCCAGGTAAGCAGGAATATGGCTGGTTCCATTCCTCTGTGATGAATTGCTGTTGAGGGTGATGGGGCTGCATTGCTTTGTGTGCGAGCGGAGGGAAGGGGAGACAACTGATGGGAAAACATGTGTGAAACTGACCATTCACCCCCCACCCCCAGCCCCCAGCCCCCAAAGTTCCCTGACATTGTACGGGCAGCAGGGTGGGGGTGGGGGTGGGGGGGTCAATGGCAACGTTGGGGGGGGGGGGGGGGGGGGGGGGACAGGGATTGCTGAGTTTCCGCTGTGCCAGGTTAACCCATTGATGGCAGCGAGAGCTCCTCAATCCCCTTGTCCCGTTCCGGGAGACCGGTCCCCACTGCACCCCCGCCCACTGCACCAGCACGCTGGCCCCCCCTCCCCCTGCCCCCCTCCCTCCCCCTCCCCCTCCTCTCCCCCTCCCCCTCCCCTGCCCCCTCTCCGCTCCCCTCCCCCTCCCCCCTCCACCCTCCCCCCTCCACCCTCCCCCTCCCCCTCCCCCCTCCACCCTCCCCCCCTCCCCCTTCCCCCCTCCCCCTTCCCCCCTTCCCCTTTCCCCCTCCCCTCCCCCTTCCCCCCCCCTCCCCCTTCCCCCTCCCCCTCCCCTCCCTCCCCCTTCCCCCTCCCCTCCCCTCCCCTCCCCCTTCCCCCTCCCCTCCCCCTTCCCCTCCACTCCCCCTCCTCCCCTCCCCTCTCCCCTCCCACTCTCCCCTCCCCTCCCCCCTCCCCTCCCCCTCCCCCTCTCCCCTCCCCTCCCCTCCCCCTCTCCCTCCCCTCTCCCCCTCCGCCTCCCCTCCCCCTCCCCTCCCCTCTCTCCCCTCCCCTCCCCCCAATCCCCCCTCCCCTACCCCCCACTCCCCCCCCTCCCCACCCCTCCCACATCCCCTTCCCCCTCCCCATCCCGTCCCCACTCCCCTCCCCCTCCCCTCCCCCTCCCCCCTCCCCTCCCCCTCCCCCTCCCCCTCCTCTCCCCCTCTCACCCTCTCCTCCCCCGACCCCCCTCCCTCTCCCCTCCCCCTACCCCCTCCCTCTCCCCTACCCCCCTCCCTCTCCCCTACCCCCCCTCCCCCTTCCCCCTCCCCTCCCCCTCCCCCTCCCCTCCCCCCTCCCCCTCCCCTCCCCCCCTACCCCTCCCCTCCCCCCCTCCCCCTCCCCCTCCCCTCCCACACCTCACCTCCCCTGCCCCCTCCCCCTCACCTACTCCCCCGCTCCCCCTCCCCCCTCCCCCTCCCCTCCACCTCGCCTCCCCTCCCCTCCCCCTCCCACTCCCCTCCCCCTCCCCATCCCCTCCCCCATCCCCCCCTCCCCTCCCCCCTCCCCTCCCACCCCCCTCCCCTCCCAACCGTCTCTGCTCCCTCCTCTCCCTCCCCCTCCCCCTCCCCCTCCCCCCACCCCCTCCCCCTCCCCCTCCCCTCCCCACACTCCCCTCACCCTCCCCACTCCCCTCCTCCCTCCTCCCCCCCTCCCCTCCCCCCTTCCCCCCCCCCCTCCCCCCCCACCCCTCCCCACCCCCCCCTCCCCCTCCCCTCACCCCTCTCCCCCCTCCCCCCTTCCCCCCCCCTCCCCTCCCCTCTCCCCTCCCACCCCCACCCCCTCCCCTCCCCCTCCCCCACCCCTCCCCCCACTCCCCTCCCCTCCCCTCCCCCCACACCCCTCTCCCCACCCCCACTCCCCCCCTCCCCTCCCCCCACTCCCCACCTCCCCTCCACCCCCACCCCTCCCCTCCCCCACTCCCCCTCCCCTCCCCCCACTCCCCCCTCCCCTCCCCCCACTACCACCCCCTCCCCTCCCCCACTACCCCTCCCCTCCCACCTCCCCTCCCCCTCCCCATCCCCCTCCCCCCTCCCCCTCCCCCCTCCCCCTCCCCCCTCCCCATCCCCTCCCCCCTCCCCCTCCCCTCCCCCCTCCCCCTCCCCTCCCTCCCCCTCCCACTCCCCTCCCCCCCTCCCACTCCCCTCCCCTCCCCCCTCCCCTCCCCCCCTCCCCTCCCCTCCCTCCCCCTCCCCTCCCCTCCCCTCCCCTCCCCTCCCCCTCCCCTCCTCCCCTCCCCCTCCCCTCCCCTCCCCTCCCTCCCCTCCCCCTCCCCTCTCCCCTCCCCTCTCCCCCTCCCCCTCCCCTCCCCTCCCCTCCCGCCTCCCCTCCCCCTCTCCCCTCCCTCCCCCTCCCGCCTCCCCCTCCCCTCCCCCTCCCCTCCCCTCCCCTCCCCCTCCCCTCCCCCTCCCCACTCCCTCCCCTCCCCTCCCCCACCCCCTCCCCTCCCCTCCCCACTCCCTCCCCTCCCCTCCCCACTCCCTCCCCTCCCCTCCCCCCTCCCTCCCCTCCCCTCCCCCCCTCCCTCCCCTCCCCTCCCCCCTCCCCTCCCCCTCTCCCCTCCCCTCCCCCCTCTCCCCCTCCCCTCCCCTCCCCCTCCCCCTCCCCTCACCCCTCCCCACCCCCTCCCGCCTCCCTCCCCTCCCCTCCCCTCCCCCTCCCCTCCCCCTCCCCTCTCCCCTCCCCTCCCCTGCCTCCTCCCGTCCCGCCCTCTCCTCCTCCTCCCCTTCCCCCTCCCCTCCCCTTCCCCCCTCCCCCACCCCTCCTCCCCTCCCCCTCCTCCCCTCCCCCCCTCCCCCTCCTCCCCTCCCCCCCCTCCCCCTCCTCCCCTCCCCCCCTCCCCCTCCCCCTCCTCCCCTCCCCCCTCCCCCTCCCCCTCCTCCCCTCCCCCCTCCCCCTCCCCCTCCCCCCTCCTCCCCCTCCCCCTCCCCTCCCCTCCCCTCCCCCCCTCCGCCTCCTCCCCCCTCCCCCCTCCTCCCCCTCCCCCTCCTCCCTCCCCTCCCCCTCCTCCCCCCTCCCCCTCCTCCCCCTCCTCCCTCCTCCCCTCCTCCCTCCTCCCCCTCCCCCTCCTCCCCTCCCCCCTCCCCTCCCCTCCTCCCACCCCCTCCCTCTCCTCCCTCTCCTCCCCTCCCCCTCTTCCCCTTCCCCCTCCCCCTCCTCCCCTCCCCACCTCCCCTCCCCTTCCTCCCCACCTCCCCTCCTCCCCTCCTTCCGTCCCTCCCCTTCCCTCCCTCTCCCGTCCCTCCCCTCCTCCCTCCCGTCCCCTCCCCTCCCCCTCCCGTCCCTCCCCCTCCCCTCCCCCTCCTCCCCCCTCTCCCCCTCCCCCTCGCTCCCCCTCCCTCTCTCCCCCTCCCTCCCCCTCCCCCTTCCTCCCCCCCACTCCCCTCCCCCTCCCCTCCCCCCTCCCTCCCCGTCCCTCCCCCCTCCCTCCCCCATCCCCCCTCCCTCCCCCTCCCTCCCCCATCCCCCCTCCCTCTCCTTCCCCCACAGCCCCCCTCCCCCCCTCCCTCCCCCTTCCCTCCTCTCCCAACCCCCTCCCCTCTCTCCCCCCCTCCCCCTCCCCTCTCTCCCTTCCTCCCTACCCCCACTCTCTCCCTCCCTTCACTCCCTCCCCTCCCCCTGCACCATGTTTCTATTCTCTCTCCCACTCTCTGTGCGGGTCTGTGTTTGCGATGCTCTGTCTCCAGTCCCCTCCCTCCCCTTTCCTGAACAATGTAAGTGAGGTGAGCTGGGGAGACGGAGGTGGGGAGGGGTGGTTGCTAACTGGGAGGGAGGAAGGGGGGGGGTGCGGGATGGGGCTCTTGCATTTTAACCTTGCACGCACCCCGATTCCAGTCAGCCTGCCTGATCTC